>NW_021604618.1:9168624-9179591 GCF_004785775.1 Grammomys surdaster | reverse complement strand
TTGTCCATTTCATCCAGGTTTTCCAGTTTTGTTGAGTATAGGCCTTTGTAGTAGGATCTGATGATTTTTTGAATTTCTTCAGTTTCTGTTGTTATGTCTCCCTTTTCAGTTCTGATTTTATTAATTTGGATACTGTCTCTGTGCCCTCTGGGTAATCTGGCTAACAGTTTATCTACCTTGTTGATTTTCTCAAAGAACCAGCTCCTGGTTTTGTTGATATTTTGTATTGTTCTTTCTGTTTCTATTTGGTTGATTTCAGCCCTGAGTTTTATTATTTCCTGCCTTCTACTCCTCTTGGGTGTATTTGCTTCTTTTTGTTCTAGATTTTTTAGTTGTGCAGTCAAGTTGTTAGTGTGTGCTCTCTCCAATTTCTTTTTGTAGGCACTTAGAGCTATGAGTTTTCCTCTTAGCACTGCCTTCATGGAGTCCCACAAGTTTTGGTATGATGTGTCTTCATTTTCATTGAATTCTAAAAAGTCTTTAATTTCTTTCTTTATTTCTTCCTTGACCAAGTCATCATTGAGTAGGGAGTTGTTCAGTTTCCATGTGCGTGTGGGTTTTCCATTGGTTTTGTCATTATTAAAGACCAGTCTTAGTCCGTGGTGATCTGATAAGATGCATGGGATTATTTCAATCTTTTTGTACCTGTAGAGGCCTGTTTTGTGAACAATTATATGGTCTATTTTGGAGAAGGTACCATGAGGTGCTGAGAAAAAGGTATATTCTTTTGTTTTAGGATGAAATGTTCTATAGATGTCTGTTAAGTCCGTTTGGTTCATAACTTCTGTTAATTTCAAAGAGTCTCGGTTTAGTTTCTGTTTCCATGATCTGTCCATTGCTGAGAGTGGGGTGTTGAGATCACCCACTATTATTGTATGAGGTGTAATGTGTGTTTTGAGCTTTAGTAAAGTTTCTTTTATGTATGTAGGTGCCCTTGCATTTGGAGCATAGATGTTGAGAATTGAGTTCACCTTGGTAGATTTTTCCTTTGATGAGTATGAAGTGTCCTTCCTTATCTTTTTTGATTAATTTTGGATGAAAGTCGATTTTATTTGATATTAGAATGGCTACTCCAGCTTGTTTCTTGGGACCATTGGCTTGGGAAATTGTTTTCCATCCTTTTATTCTGAGGTAGTGTCTGTCTTTGTCACAAAGGTGCATTTCTTGTATGCAGCAAAATTCTGGGTCCTGTTTGTGTATCCAGTCTGATAGTCTGCATCTTTTTATTGGGGACTTGAGTCCATTGATGTTAAGAGATATTAAGGAAAAATGATTGTGGCTTCCTGTTATTTTTGATATTAGAGGTAGAATTATGTTTGTATAGCTATCTTCTTTTGGGGTTGTTGGAAGATTACTTCCTTGCTTTTTCTAGGTTGTAGTTTCCTTCCTTGTGTTGGCGTTTTCCATCAATTATCTTTTGAAGTGCTGGGTTTGTGAGATGATACTTTGCAAATTTGGTTTTGTCATGGAATATCTTGGTTTCACCATCTATAGTGATTGAGAGTTTTGCTGGGTATAGTAATCTGGGCTGGCAATTGTGTTCTCTTAGGGTCTGTATGATGTCAGTCCAGGGTCTTCTGGCTTTTATAGTCTCTGGTGAGAAGTCTGGTGTAATTCTTATAGGTCTGCCTTTGTATGTTACTTGACTTTTTTCCCTTACTGCTTTTAGTATTTTTTCTTTGTTTTGTGCATCTGATGTTTTGATTATTATGTGATGGGAGGTATTTCTTTTCTGGTCTAGTCTATTTGGTGTTCTGTAGGCTTCTTGTATGTTTATGGACATCTTGTTCTTCAGGTTAGGGAAGTTTTCCTCAATAATTTTGTTGAAGATATTTACTGGCCCTTTAAGTTGGGAGCCTTCATTCTCATCTATACCTATTAGCCTTAGGTTTGGTCTTCTCATTGTGTCCTGGATTTCCTGGATGTTTTGAGTTAGGAGTTTTTTGCATTTTGCATTTTCTTTGACAACTGTGTCAATATTTTCCATGGTATCTTCTGCACTTGAGACTCTCTCTTCTATCTCTTGTATTCGGTTGGTGATGCTTGCGTCTATGACTCCTGATCTCTTTCTTAGGTTTTCTATCTCCATGGTTGTCTCCCTTTGAGCTTTCTTTATTGTTTCTATTTTCATTTTCAGATCCTGAATGTTTTTGTTTAATTCCTTCTTTGTGTTTTCTTGCAGTTCTTTAAGGGATTTCTGTGATTCCTCTTTAAGGACTTCTACCTGTTTATTTGTACTCTCCTGTATTTCTTTAAGGGAGTTACTTATGTCCTTCTTAAAATCCTCTATCATCATCATGAGAAGTGATTTTAATTCTGAATCCTGCTTTTCTGGTGTGATGGGGTGTCCAGGGCTTGCTATATTGGGAGAACTGGGTACTGATGATGCCAAGTAACTTTGATTTCTGTTGCTTATGTTCCTGCGCTTGCCTTTTGCCATTTAGTTAACTCTAGTGTTACCTGCTCTCACTGTGTAAGACTGGAGTCTATATTTCTGGTTATCTTGCTTGTGGCAGAGCTCCTCAGAGTCTAGATGTCTCTGTGGTCTTATGATCCTAGTCTCCTGGGTGGAAGAACTCCTGGGACTCAGGCCACCTCTTGGATCTGGAAATCCTTCTGCTCTGGGTGCAGTGGTTCCTCTAGGATGGCTCAGGATACGATGTCTCCCAAGTGCAAACTAGCTCGGTGTCTGCTGCTCTGAGTGCAGTGGCTCTTCTGCTGCTCTGAGTGCAGTGGCTCCTCTAGGATGGCTCAGGATTCAGTATCTCCATAGGAGCAGACCAACTCTGTGTCTGCCCCAGCCCAAAGGACCAGGCAGGGGCAGAAGGGAAGTGGAATTCCAGAGGGGTGGGGTTTGGGTAGCTGGTGGGTCCTGAGCGTCCCTGGCTCCCAGATGTAACTCTGGGGCTTAGGGAGTGAGATGGAGTTCTTACCGGCTGCTCTGAGTGCAGTGGCTCCTCTAGGATGGCTCAGGATTCAGTATCTCCACAGGAGCAGACCAACTCTGTGTCTGCCCCAGCCCAAAAGCGAGAATTTTTTAAAAACCTACTGAACTCATATGGAAGTGCAGAAGACTCAAATGACTAAAAGAGCTTAGCAGAAAGTAATGCCGGAGGTACTACTACACAATACCAAATAGAGACAACATAGGAAAAACAGCGTGCATGGTACAGGCACACAAACAGACACGGAGATAATGAAATAGAATTAAGAACTCAGAAATAAAAATACAAGTACAGACACCTATTTTTTTAAACAAAACTATCAACATATGTACACTGGAGAAAAGAGACTCTCATTAACAAATGATGCTAGAGAAACTGGATTTCCACATACAGAACTCTAAAACTAGGACTTTATCTTTCAACCTGTACTAAAATAGACCAAAGACCTTAATGTAAGGTACAGGAAAAACTCTCCAAGATGTAGGTATAGGTAAGGGATTTTTTTTTTTTTGGAATAGGACTCCAGTTAGGAGGAAATTATCCCAATAATTGACAAATGAAATGAAATGAAGATATGTGAAGACTAATCTTGGATGTCAACTTGAATACCTCCTAAATCAATTGTGGTGAGAGTGGAGGAGAAACCTTAAGAGAACTAAGGGGCATGGACTATATGTATAGGGACTAGTTGGAAGAAGGGAATCAGCTGAAAGAGGGAGGGGAGCAGAGGGGAAGGGGAAAGGAAAAGAACAAAACATAATGACACATATGTATGATTAGTTCATGATAAACGCTTTATTTTGAATGCTAAACAAAATTAACTGAAAAATAATTTTTAAATGAATAATTGAGACTAGGGGGTGTAGCTTAGTGGTAAATAACTTGTCTAGCATGCATGAGGTTACAAATTTAATTTCAGTATTGTAAAAACAAGATAAAATAAATGATTCACTAAAAATATGCTTGTTCACAACTACTGAATAATTACTTATTATTATTTCATTTGAAATTATTTTCATTTGAAGTTTATATTTGGCTACTCAGAGAAACCCTGTCTTGAACCCCCCCCCAAAAAAGTTTATATTGATGAAAATAAATAGTTCTTTTAAAACTTTGATTTAGGATTCTAGGTGATTTCTTTTATTATATCCTTTTTCTTATATTAAAATAGATATCCTTGAATTTCTTACATCTACAAAGCAACATTTATATATCTAAATTACACATAAGGATTTTTTTCTTTTGAAACTACACCTTAGGTGACTCAAACTGCCTCTAACTCATTGTGTAGCTGAGGGTGGCCTTGAACATCTGATGTTACTTCTTCAACCTCCTGAATGCTGGGATTATGCCTGGCTATAAAGCTTCTTCAAGCCATAAGGGCTAGAATTTGACTATTCACTATACATTCTACTGTACTTAACGCCTTTACTTTCCAACTCCTCAGATATAATAATAGAGTCAAGAGAACATAAAGCTAATTTACCCACATTATAAGATCTAATACTTATATAATATTGTATAATTGAACTCTGTTGTAATGCCTTTAGACAGTGGTCAATCTTCATCCTGAGGAATCTGTTGCTCTTCAAATGGAGTGACAAGAAAAAATAGCCTAATTTCCTGGTTTTTAAATTATGCATTAAAGTATGTCTAAATTCTTCAAAACATATGTCCATGTCTTTGGATGCTTAATAAAATACTAATCTTAGCAAAATTATACATACAGATAGAGGGACTTCTGGTTTCTGTGTGAATATGTAAGATACTTAAGTACCACCCTATTCTAACAAGAAGAACCCAGATCAAATTAAAAAAGTCAATGGTTCATACATTTGTCACAATACAGTAGACCCTGGTCAAATTGCTAGCCTAGAAATGAAGGTACAGGCAAACACAGAGAGTCTCCATCTACCAGAGCAGCAATTTCTACAAGAACCAACGCCAAGATAGGAAGCCCTGAAATATAACTGAGCAATTGCTAGAGGTTCAGTGTAAAATTCCTGGGATATAAGTCACAGGATCTGGGAACCTACTTTTGTTAGCTTTCCCTCTAGAAGCTCTACTATGAACTCACAGTAGATTCTACTTAATATTCTCCTTGTACAGAAAGAAGAGGAAAAGAACCATTTTTAAATATGCTATAGCATCCTCTACTTCTTTTTTTTTTAAATCAGGCAGTGTTTTATTTCCCTTTACACCTTAATAAATACTTCTTGATGACTGCACATAGAGTAAGGCTGCTTGATAGTTCAGAAAGGTCACAGTAATGGTGTTTTCCTGACAGCGTGTAGTCTTCCGAGTGAGTGGAATGACTTGTATGACGTCTCTGTCAAACTAGCATGACTGCATTATGCACCATGGTTTTCAGGATTGTTGGTAACTTGGGCATACTCTCCCCAAATAACTTTGTCTCCTTGCATCACAAGGCCCATCTCGCTCACATTCACTTCAATAACTGTACCTTTGGTGATCACACCCAGGGTTGTATATAACGGGGATGATGGATTCTTTTTCACACCGAGTATAGGCAGGCAAAAAGTAGCTTTTAGCTCAGGGTGTGTGACATGGGCTTTTTTAAAACATAGACCCATTGGCCTAATGAACCTTTCATATTTAGGTGGTTTTCTTGTAAAACCATCACCAACAAAGCAGACTTTCGTAACCATCCTCTTCTATGCCTTCTTTTTTCTTCTTCCTGTTGGAATAACTTTCAATACTTCTGTTTCTCCTCAGGCATGAACTTTGGGTAGAGGGACCTCCCATTTTCCCGCCTTTTCCTTTCGTTTCTGCTTAATCATGTTGGAAAACACTTTTGCTCTGGACTGCCCCTCTCTGTCCAGCTGACAGGCAGGGACTGCTCCCTGTGGAGTCTTCTCATCATCCTTCTGCTTGGTGTTTCTTTTCATGCATCCTAATAGTCTTTTTCATTTGTATTTTTTCTTGGCATGGCACTGTTTATGGTAGGGCTTAGCCTTCAGGCCAATCTTTTTTTCTTTTTCTTTTTTTTTTTTTTTTTTTTTTGCCTTCTTTGAATGTTCATGGGCCTCCCAACCTTCTTTCTTTCTTTCTCTTTTTCTCATGGTAGTCCAAACTATATCCATATTGTTTGCGGTGCAATTCAATATATTCATTTTGTGGCATGATGACAGCCACGGAGCAGCCATCCTCGACCTCTTGGGTTCCAAAAACCTCTTAACTTTTGGGTGCCACTGGCCCATGAGCCTGGTTCACTCAAGCCAGACAGGAAAGGCTAGCATCCTCTTCTTAGCAAGGCCTTCCTTGTAGGAAACTAGTTTCTAAAAGCCTACCCTGCTATGGTTTGTTTATATCACAGCCATTCTAACTAAAAAAGCAGAGGCACTAAACTCAAGTTTTCTTCAGCCATCCTGTCCTACCCAAAGGAAAGGGGGGAAACTGAGGAAACAATGATAGAGTTCACAGTACAGTAGCAGTTTCACTAAAAGACTAAATCTAGTATGAAGACTACATAGTCTTACCTTCTCCCCTAACATCTTAGCCTCATATTACTAGAGGCCTACTCACTACAGTTTTACCCAGTACTCAGTATCAAAAAAAACTACATGGCGCAGTAAAACATAAACAGTCAAATCCGAAAGAACTGAAAAAACATAAGAATCACTCAGATATGGCAGAAGTGCTGGAATCATCAGGGAACTTCTTTACAATTCTGGTTAATAGAGTAAATACTTTAGTTAAAATGGTAAAAGACATCCAAGAACAAAGAAGAAGAAATATGGAAATTCTAAGAAAGTGCCTAAGAGAAATATAAAAGATTAATGAAACAGGAAAGAGGGCTGGAGGCTCCAGCTAGAGAAGTGGGATATCAATACAGGAGAGGAGAGGTACAAATTATATCCAGATTGTTTAATAAAGCATATATAATGCATATGTCATATAAATGTATATGTATTCTTTCTCTCCCTCCCCCTACACACACACACACACACACTAAAGGAGGTTAAGTCACTTGAGCTGACAAAGTTCCCTTCAAGAACCACAGACTAACAAAACCCCAATACTATTCACCAGAAACCTTTCAAATGGTTGATCAGTGTAATCTGATCAAACTATATAGATGACAGCTGTTGCCCTTGGTTGTCTCTCAGAGATTGAAGATGAGTCCCTACTGCTTGCTGAAGATATCTCACACTTAGGACACCAGACTCAGATTATTAGAGCTGCATCTATCCTGAAAGCCTGTTTCCTGAGGTCTAGCTTCCATGGTACTGGAAAAATATTATGCAAACCACCAAGAGAGTGGGGGGGACACAATTAATAGTTCTTCTCAGATGTAATACCCACGAACCACAACAATGGCCAGTATCCCTAGATACCTTATAAGTGGCACTCACATACTCTCATCAAAGAAGTTTCTCTTTATAGAAAATGGAAACTATCACAGAAAACCACAACTGCATTAACACAATAAAGAGAACAACAGATCATGGGGAGCCTCGTCCCAGCAGATACATCATGGCTCCTACAGCTATAGCTTAGGGAATAGCACAGGAGAGGGTAGTGAAAAGATTGCAGAAGCCAGAATACCAGGAAGCCTGCTGTGAAACAGTCTCTCCTAGAAATGTCTGTATGAATCAGACCAGAACAATGGCAATTATTAATGGACACACTATCACAAAAGGGGGACATTTCACAGGGTCCCTAGACAAAGAATTATTAGGTAATTAATTGTACCTTTTCTTTTGCTACTTTGTGGGTTCTTTTTTCCTACATCCTTCTCCACCCCTTTCCCACTCTTTTCCACTCCCAACACTAGATAAGAGAGAAAAAAAGGATAGAGATGAAAGGAAAAAGATGCATGAAAAAAGTCAGGGGTCAGAAAGGGGGCAACTTTATCTTTAGACTACTTCCTGCTCATTAGGGGTATTGAGTTCCTTGAGGCAAGTTTGATTTTTGCCATCAGGATGTCTAATTTCTTCTTGTTGTTTCTTGTTTGTGCATAACTACTAAACAGTGACCACCACCAACAAACAACAACCTACAACCCACCTTGCCTCTTAGGACCTAGCATTTGTGTACCCTCTGCAAAGTCCCCAGAATTCCAAACATGATACAATCAGAAATTATATGCAGCTGACAAAATCACACCCCTGCTAAAGCACAAGGCAAATCATAATCAGCTGCTGTGGACAATACATGGGATTAAAACAAAAATATATTATATTTCTGTATTTTTTAAAAGAAACCAAAATTACACAGTTCACACTACAATTAATGACTGCTAAGAGGGAGAATTAGTTTCCCCCAGGGATAGTCCCCCTAATTGGTTATTCAGTATAAAGTGGTCAACTTTGAAACCATGTACACACAAACAACAAAAGCAAACTCATTAAGTTGTATTTATGAATGCAACAATAATCATCAAAAAAATATTGTATCAATTTGAGAATGGGCAGTGGACAAGGAAGAGGTCAGAATGGGGAGGGGAAGAGGATAATTGATGTAATTCTATTTTATTTTAAAAATTTATAAAAACAAATTGAAATTTTATTTTAAAGTATACCCCAGTGGCTTAGTACCTGAGACTAGATAGGCCATGAGCCTAAAGGAAAATCAAAGACCATTGTATTCAGAATATAACAATAAAACAACTTTAGTGACATTCTACTATACTAGTAGATCAGTATCTTGCTCAACCATCATCAGAGAAGCTTCTTCCTGTAGTAGATGGAAACAAATACAGAGGACCCACGACTGGACAATGTACAGAGACTGGAGAGACTTTGGACACTGTCTTAAATGGGATGTCTCCATTAAGTCCCTCCTCTAAAGGTTCAGAGAACTCTGTGGAAGAGGAGGTGAAAAAGATTCTAAGAGTCAGTGGGGATGAATGACAGGAAGGAAACACAGTCTAGACACAACAGGACTGATGCACATATAAACTCAGAGACCAGCAGCATGCATAAGTCTAAGCCACTTGGGTTCCCAGCACTGAGAAGGGAAGTAAACACAAGCCCCCATCCCTAATTCAGAAGCT
The DNA here is from genome assembly GCF_004785775.1 of Grammomys surdaster. NCBI lineage: Eukaryota > Metazoa > Chordata > Mammalia > Rodentia > Muridae > Grammomys > Grammomys surdaster. The sequence goes on along the minus strand of NW_021604618.1, from coordinate 9,170,627 downwards.
ATTTCCAACTGATAACGGCTCAGAAAGGAAAAATTACTTTTTTTCCAATGGAGTCTCACTGGGTATACAAACTATACTTAAGTGCTAGGCCCCATTCCTAGATGACCAACATAAAACAAACTCAATGGTATTTTTGGAGTTGTTTGCCTGTTTGTGTTTGATTTTGTTTAGTTTGAGGAGTGGGTTTTTGTTTATTTGGTTGGTTTTTGTTTTGTTTTGTTTTGTTTTGTTTTGTTTTGTTTCACAATGCTCTGTCTGGGCATTTTCTTTTAACTTTACAGATATTTTGCTTATATATTATAGTTTCTGATTTTGTTCTTATGGATTTTCTGTGTGTATAAATCTATTTGTCTCAGTATCTGTGTTCTTTTCTCTGGCTCCTTTTGTTTTTTCTTTGTTTTGACTTCTTTTATCTTATTTTCGTATTTTTTAGATGTCTGTTTATAGTCTAATAAAAGAAAGAAAGGATGTATTTGGGGGGAAATGGAAGGAGCTGGAGGGAGATCAGTAATCAGAATATATTTTATTTAAAAACATTTTAATTTAAAAATAGAAATTCCATGTTCTCAACACAGGAAAAAGAACAGTACCATGAAGAATATTTCTTTTGGACTCATTAGTAGTCTGGACATAACTGCAGAAATACACATGAGCCAGAGAATATAACAAAAGAAGAGAAAGTAAAAAGAACAGAACATTAAGGAACTATAACAACTACAAATGATGTCACATATACATACTGGCAGTACTAGAATGTGAAAGGGAACAAAACAAGTATGGAAGCAAAAGTAACTGAAATGAATGTTAGACACCAAACTTAAGTCCAGAAACTACAGAGGAGCACCAAGCAGAATAAATGCAAGACAGTAGAAACTACACCTAGGTTTACAGTAGAGAACAATCTCACAAGCAGAAATGGATCCTCAATAAGGCATTAGCCAAGTCAGCCATCCTCAGATTAACTCTAGCTTGTGTTAAGTTGATATAAAACTAGTCAGCCAGCATAGTCTAGGACATACTAGACTGGATGCTCCTCTCTGCTGACTAGCTTACAAAGTACCAAAAGATGCATGCAGGCTGCTAGGAGATGTCTTAGAGTTTTCGTTGCTATGATAAAATACCATGATCACAAGCAGCATGGGGAAGTAAGGTTTATTCCATCTTATAGTTTGTATTCCATCATCCAAGGAAGTTAGAGCAGGAAGCAAGGGCAGCAACCTGGAGGCAGAAATGGATTCAAAGGCAATGGATGGGTGCTGCAAACTGACTTGTTCAATCTGCCTTCCTATAGCACCCAGGACCACCAGCCCAGGAGCAGCACCACCCACAGTGAGCTGGGCCCTCCCACATCAACATCAATTAAGAAAACGCTTGCCCACAAATCACTGTAGTGGGGGGCATTTTTTCAATTGAGATTTCCTCTTCTAAAAGGACTAGTGGTTGTGTCAAGTTGATATAAAACTACTCAGTATTGCCCTGCATGTAACATTACCAACTGACCACGCAATGAGTACCCACTGGTGCAATAGTGGCTGGTCTGTTTCAGAAGTAAACAACCATTCCTGATTGGATTTGTGGTCTGCTCCAGAAGAGGGAATTCACAGCTGGTACTATAAGCCCATCAAAACCACATGGTTGAAGAGGTCACAAACCTTATGGTATTACTCCTGTTTTGCTAACTGGGCAAGCTGCCTTCTAAATAACTATGTTTATGTGCAGACACTAGTGCTGCTGTTAGCTTTGGTCAAAGAAGCTTTTTTCTACAGATTATAACTGGCCAAAAAAATGAGAGTAAGTGCAAGATTAGTACTCAGCTATAAATAGGACATCTATATCGCCCCCACTGAGGTTCAAGGAACGTCATGGAGAATGAGTAGAAAGAATGTGATTGCTGAAGAAGGGCAGGGAATAATGTGAAACAGTGACTCTCATGCATAAGATAGCAGTTGCACTCCTGAACTTACAAAAGCTGTGATTGATTACCTGCATAACATTGGGGCCAC
>NW_021604618.1:9125715-9163624 GCF_004785775.1 Grammomys surdaster | reverse complement strand
ACATTGGGGCCACCAACATCCTGTCATGGAGGAGAGAAGGATTTACAAGGCCCTGACTCTACCTGAGAATTTATAGCCAATTAATGGCTGCTAGAGGAAGAATAGATATCTTCTTCTATGGTGTAACCACTGGTAAGATGCCCATGTTCCTATAAGCAGCCCTAATGAAACTCAGTCATTGCAAAAAAGAAAAGGGAGATTATTTGAGAAAGGAATTATCAATGGTGCAAACAAGAGGAGAACAAGAGAAGACAATGGGGCTGAGTATAATCAAAACATATCATGTACAAGCATTAAAGTGTCCTCATAAGTACCCAGGAGGCAGAGGTAGACAGACCTCTGTGAGTTTGAGGGCAGTCCAGTCTACAAAGCAAATTCAGGACAGCCAGGTCTGTTACACAGACAAAACCTGTCTTGAAAAACAAAAATAAAATGTCCTCATAAAACCCAGTATATTGATATATTTTAATATCTACTAATAAAAGACCCAAAAAAAGACTTGTGATAAAACTAAATAAATGGGAAGATGATCCATGTTTCAGGGCAGGAAGACAATATTGACAAGATATTAGTTCTCCTAATTTGATCTATAGATTCAGTGCAGTATCAATCAAACTATCAGAATGTTATTTTGTGGATATCACCATACTAATTCTGTAATTTCTACAGAGGTCAGCACTATTAGAGAAAAATCCTCCTGTTCTGTACACAATAGGAACAGTGTTCTAAGGACAAAACCCTAATCTCAAAGGCTCCAACTTGTGAAAATACAAACTTATTTGAAAGAAGAGAGCCTGAACTAAATGTTGTTGAGAGAGTGTGTTCATTTCCTTATTCCTCTAAAACAACTGCCTAGGAGAATGTTTCCCAAGGGTTAGCACACAGAAGCTGATAGAGTTGTGATCCACGGAGGACAAGATACATCTCCATCTGGCAGAACTTGACAGCATTATCCAAGTGGTACTGATTTTGTAAGCCTAAATGATTCAAAATTGAAGGGTTACAGTTCCAGACAGTGCTGAGGCCAGACAGTGTGTGACAGAGTCAAGAGTTCTTGCAAAGAGGTCTTGAGAAGCCATTACATGATGCTCTAGGAGAGATCCCTAAGTTGTGATGGAGACCCCAGGATCTCAATTTGATGAGAATTAGAATCATCTGCGAGACACAACACTGGCTATGCTTTTGGGATATTATTTTGATTTGGTTAAATAAGTTGAGAAGACCTGTCTACTGTGGGTGGCCCTATTCCCTTGGCTAGGATCCTTGACTGTATAAGCAAAGAAAGGGAGCTGAGCAATAGCAAGCTTTCATCTTAGCTGGTTTCTCATTGTAGGTATGATGTGACCAAATGTTTCAAGCTTTTACCACCTTGACCTCCTTACCAAGAGTAACTGAGAGTAACTGGAATTGTGAGATAAAATAAACTCCCTTTCCCCTTAAGGTACTTTTATAGGAACACTTTATCACATCAACAGAAAAAGAAATTAAAACATAAACTTTATTAAAGTAGTTATTAATAAAATTAGTTATTTAAAGTAGTTCTTCATAGCTATATTTGGTGCCACAAATTACCTAATGCATACAAGTTACTTAAAGAAATAGAACAAAAGAAAGAAAGGTAAAAGCAAGCCTACTATCTATCAAATTGGCACAGTAAATTTTTATATGCTATTTCTATTTCCCAAAGAATGTATGTCTCTGATAGTAAGTTGAAGAAATAGTATTTTGAATGGACTGAAAAAAACATCCATTATATTTACAAGAATCATATCTAACACTTATGAATTTATATTTTGCTAACTTTCACAAAAACTCAATTGTTTTCTAGTAATATTCCATAATACCCTATAAGACCAGTGATCTTAGACTATAGGTTTTATTTTTGCTTAATATGTCAATTATACCTTCTTTAAACTGTGAATTTCAGATTCTTGTTTTTCATTTAAGGAGGAGAGTCTTTTGTTTAACTGTATTGCTTCTTGTACTGTAAAATAAAAATATTAGAGATGGTGTATGTAAGTTGAACATTTCAAAGACAGTATCACTAATATAGACACGAACAGATGCAATGTAGAATTATAACTTAAATATTTATTATTTAATTAAAATATCCATTAAATTGCCATTTACTATTACTAGTATCAGATAAGTTCAATTAACTACTAATAAGGAATTCCACTTAAATATTCCTCATTAAACATAAAAGCTTAGATAAGATAGCACCTACCATTTTGTTCTAACTTTACATGATTCTCTCTCACCAATCCAAACTGATTTGTTATTGTGACATAGTATTTTTCAATTTCATTAAGTTTCTTGTGATAATCTTCTTTAGCTAGATGGTGTAAATGAGCCTTTTGTTCCTATTTTGAAAAGTAATTTTAAAGTTATACATATAAAATAAGCGTACACATACATGTATAACAACTTCTGATAGCTCTCCTCTGAGTTCCATGTGCATGTCATGGTACATGTGTTATAAAGATACGGTCATAAAAAAAATTTAAAACAGAATGACAAGAAGCCAGACAGATGAGTCGCAGGTAAAGGCACTTACCACCATCCTGATGAACTGCTGCAATCTCCAGAACTCACATGGTGGAAAGAAAGGATCAACTCTCAAAAGTTTTCCTCTGATCTCTGAATAAGCACATGCTCCACCCTACCCCATCCCCCACACATGAAATAAGAATGTAATTTAAAAAATGGAATCACATGGACCAAGAACAATACTTTGCAGTGACAGGAAGAAATGTAGAAATATACTAAAATAAATACATACATACATACATACATACATACATACATACATACGTAAATAAAAAAGAAAAAAGAAAAAATGTACTAAAAAGTGGAGACATAATTGGTAAAAGTTGTATCCTACTCAGAAGGGCTAAATCTACAAATTTATATAAATTTCTATCTACTTAGGAGGTTACTATTATCAATTACTAAACAATAGAAAACAATGAACTATATTTAAATATCATTAATTCCTCACTTAAGAGATTTACACTAATTCTTAGCAGATAATATAAAAATTTTAATAACAATTTCACTGGATTCTAATAGAATGTTTTCAAGTCAAGGAAATTTTCCCTGAAATCCACAATTACGTAACCTTTAAGAGAACACTCTCTATTGCATATTAATTTATGATCCTACAACAGTCTTCTTAACCTTTCAGGTAAAAAGTAGTAAGTAGGTGCTCAACATCTACAAAAGTGAATCATTTCATTGGTGAAATACACTGTTTGGAGATTGCCTTCACAAGCACTCCCTATTCATAAAGCTCCATATATGTTAAACTGTAATATACTTATTCCCAAAATCCTTTGTTCGAAGCCAAAGTAGAATCCAAGGAAAATGAAGTTCATTGATTTGCATGATATAATTCTGCCTTTTAGATACTGCAGCTTATTCAATGGTCATGATAAATAAATACTATTAAAATTTCTAATCCCATAGGTGCCTATAGCTAGCTCTCTGGGCCATTAATGGCCATTTAAACCTGTGGACATGAGGCATGCACAGGCACAAATATATACAGGCTAACAATATAAACTAAAACATCTCATTCTGAAAGAAAATACACTGTCACCCTGAAGTACATCAAAACTTTGTTTTAATTTGACAAAGACATCTTCCCTCTAAGTCTTGCCTTAAAGGAGAATAATATACAAAAAGAGAAACTAAACATGGCTTAAAGGTCATTGACACAGTTTTATTCCATTAAGCAGACAGTAGTTTCAGTCATGACAGTTATCTATAACTTTAATTATGCACATTATCAGTTACTTGGAACCCACTGGATAGGATTTTCTGCAGTGACCAACTTGTACTGACTAATTTCATGTTTCAAATTTGTTCTTCGCCAGGCAGTGGTGGCACACACCTTTAATCCCAGAACTTGGGAGGCAGAGGCAGGCGGATTTCTGAGATCGAGGCCAGCCTGGTCTACGGAGTTCAAGGACAGCCAGGGCTACACAGAGAAACCCTGTCTCGAAAAAAAAAAAAAATTGTTCTTCAATCAAAGTATCTTGCTGCATTCTTATTAGTAATGACCATGATTTTTCCAAGGTGGAAATATATGAAAGGTATTTTGATTTGTGATGCGTTGATTTCTGTAGGGACAAATCTCTATCTTTACAATCCACCTTTACAAGGAAGTTAATTTCTTGAACTCCTGTAGACTCGCATTTACTAGGAATTAAGTGCTCACCTCTAGGGAGTCATGGACATCTTTAAACTTTCTCAATACTATTTTACAATTATTTGTTTTAGGACACTGTTGTTGTACAAGTCCTGTCTGGACACTACGGGGATGTCTGTCTTGTCTCCTGGCTCACCCATAACGAGAATAGAAGACAGTGTATTGCTCTCATAAAAGAAGAGTAAGTTTGAATTTTAAAAAGTCATATGACTTAAGAATAATAGAATAATAAATTAAGAATCATAAGATAAATGTATATAAGAATGTTTGGAAAATAGAAAACTTTTAGCTTTAACAAAAAAATATTGCTCCTAAATGGGCATAAAATATTAAAAATACTCAACATATAAAATAATTTTAATAACAAGTGATACAATGCTTTCAATTTTCAGGAAAAATATGACCTATCACTCTCACTAACAAAGAACTTGGAGATATTTTCATGTTTTTTTTTAAGATTATGAGTATCTGTTTAATGAAATTTTAAACTGGAATAAAATAAAATACATTTTATATGGCCTTGAACCTTCACTTGTAGCCTTATCTCCCAGGTCGAAGGGCACTTTATTCAATTTCTCTATATTTTGTGTAAAACCACTGTAGCGTTGAAGATGACTTTCAGCACAAATGTCATGGTACTTACAGCTAAGCTAGAATCTAGTTTTTCAGCTTCTTAATTAAAATCAGTTTAAAATTGTCTGACAATATTATCTTTATTCTCTCCAGTTGAATAGCAACAGAGTCGTCACATCTTTTATTCAATCAAGCCTAACAATCTTTCTAAGAGCTCTTTCATTTTTAACACCTCAAAACATTTTCAAGAAGCAAAATATTTAATGTGGTGTTTAATGTTATAGCAGCTATCTTCATTTATTATGTATGTGATAACAAAGTATACTCAAAAATTAATTTTACTTGCTTTACAGTCTATTCCAAAGAATGAAGACTAGAATAGCATAAGCCCATCCAAGAAGCCTTCTGAAGATTTATGTAGATACAGTGACCATGCTGTTCAAATAAACACACACACACACACACACACACACACACACACACACATACACTCTTCTTGCTGAATCAAATACAGCTACAAGGGAGAATATTAAAATAAGTATTCCATAAAATGTTATTCTGAAAAATAGATACTAATTTTTAAGTGCACAGAAATAAAAATAACAGCAATACTTAACAAGTACCATATGCTAAATGTAGATTACAAGGGGTGAACGCTGCCACATACTTTATTTTATAATATATAAGCACTAAGAAATCTGCAAATAAATTTATAAAATTTATCTAAGCTATAGTGTCTTTGAAACTGTGGCATCACTTTGAACTGTAACACTATCTAGTAGCAACTACTCTGTTTTTTAACTAAAAGTATCAAACTACATTACAGTATTATGATCTATATTGTATACTGTTCCAAGTTGTAAAAATGTGTAATTTGCTTACCATTTCACTCACTTTCTTCTGTAAAGAATATTGAGAAACCTTGAAAAATGGAGAAATTTTTGTATTAAAATTCTTTACTATAAATTTCTTTTGACATAAAAACTGCATGCTACCAATTGTGGTCTTTATGTTTTATTACAGTATTTAGTGATTTTTTTTCAATTTTTAATAGAAACTTTATTTTTTAAAACATTAATACATTTAAGCCAGTATGGTGTCTTGTGCCTATAATCACAGCACTTGGAAGTAAGACCAAAACCAGCCTAAGTTACACAGCTGAGAGTCTGTCTCAAAAAATATATTCATTGCCTTTGTTAACATATATTTACAGGACTACTATCACTGCATATGTTCCTGGGATACAGCATAAATGAAACAGATCCCTGTCTGTAAGAGTGTATTTTCTGATACAGCAGTAGTAGACAGAGAGTAAGAATAAGTACTATACTATGTTAAAGAATGATAACTTCTTTTTTAAAATGTGATAAACAGAGTCTGGTAGTGTTTGACATTTCACATTATCTGTTCACTGGAAGAAATACAAAAGAACAAATAAACACGGGAATAAAAATGATTTGAATAAAAAAAAAATCATGATCCTCAATGAGTCCTGAATACTCTAGTACTTCCAGAGCTTCGGTGAATTTGATATGATATAATAGCAATCTGTGTCCTATTCTATGGGGCTCTTATAGCTTGTCATGGCTATATAAAACATTGCATTCCAACATTTAACTTCAGTAGAATTTACCTAATCCCTCTCATGTTTATAGGTTTACCTAGTTTTCAGCTTTTTAGCATTCTGAATTATTCTGGAATATGCTTATATTTGAATTTTGTAGTTAATCATTTTGGTAGAATAAATTTCAAAAAGCATAATTCCTAAAGTTTGTTCTTTTAAAAAAATTACAAAGCTACTTTAATACTTTGGACTCAGAAGGGGCCAGCCCCTCACTCCCAGGAATGCTCACAGACAGAGAAGCTACTTGAAGGGGAGGAGCACGAAAGGGAGCCACTACAGACTCAGGGCAAAGAGACATTATCACTGCTGGGTCCTGAGAGCACTACAGGATGACACTGGTAGATGGTGTGTCTAGTGCCTGACACACAGGCAAAGGGCACAGAGTGACTGGGGTTTCATGTCTTTTTCATTTGCCCTTTTCTGCTTCTGCTGCGTGATCTCTAAATCCCTAGGGCTAGAGATGATGTGCACACTGTTTCTCTGTTTTCAGCAGCAGCAGAAGCCCTACATTTCTGAGCTTTCCCTTAACCAAATGTCACTCTGCTTTTTCATATTTTTCTGGCAGGCCAGCTCACACTGGATACATTTTTGTCTTTTAAAAAAAAAATGCCTCTCAGTCCTCCAGAATAGCTGACCAAGTTAAACTCTAACCAGCCATGTGTGAATTCTCATCTTCTTCAATATACTTAACATTTGTTAAACTTTAAGAAAAATAAAATAACTGCTTCACATTGTCTATGAAACAAATGCCTTAGCCAGCTGCCATGACCTCAACAGAATAGGTTAAGTGTAAGTCATTTCTTCATTATATATTGAATGCTTGCCCCTGTAAGGAAAGTGCATTGATGTGGGTATTAGTGTAACAACAGTGGACCCAGGAAAAGCATGCCCACTTTTACTGTGAGGAAGAAACCATTAAGTAACGTGCATAAGTTAAAATACATGACCTTTTATATATTGATAAGTGCTAAAGAAAAATAATCAGGAAAAGCGATTTCATTGCATGGTCAGGAAAGACTTTCCTGAAACAGCAACTTTTGATTAAAGGCTTGAAATAGAAGAAAGAATATTTCAACAAGTTCAAAGTACTTAACATGGTCGATAACCTTTTTTTGTTTCTCTGTTTCAAAGAGCTAGAAAGCTCATGTGAAAAGAAGGAAGTAGAAGGGAAAAACAGACAAAAATAACTTCAGGGATGGCAGAATGAAAATCACTGTGGGCCCTATAGTTTGTGGTAGGGGTTATATTTTTGCAAATTCATGAGGAGCTTTAAGCAAATAGGCTGACTGTTGTTGTAAAGGATTTCTCTAATTTAAGTTAGCACAAGGAGTGAACAAACATGATGCTGGGAATGTATGTTATTGAACCAGCCAGTCATTCTGTAATGACATGATGCTGTCATCTGCAAAGTTCATGCTTGAGAACTGTGTAAATTATACAAAAAAGCATAATGTCTAAAATTATTTATATACATGTATAAAACTATCAGGGAGTAAAAAGTAAAAATTTTAAAGTTCTCATAAAAAGATAATATGTATATTTAGCAAACATAAATGTCTCTGTTTCTGAATAACATTAAAACCCAAACTAAGTATAAATAAAATAAATAATATGTAAATAAAATATGGCATATGTAAGACTGCAAATTACCCCTATATTCATAAAGCAGTAGTATACACACACACACACACACACTCACACACACTCCAAGGATAAGTACAAAGGGGAACATTTATACACTATTTGTATGAATGTGAACTAGTCCAGATCTAATCCTGATACTATGGAAATCAGTATCTACCATATGACTCCACTACATAGCTCCTGGGTATGTACCCTGGAAGACCCACATAAGCATATCACAGAAATACTTGCACATCAATGTTTACTGCAGCAATCCCATCTTCACTAAGTTATGGAATGAAGCCAGGTGTCCACCAACAGAGAACTAGATATAGAAAATATGGCATATATTAAAAGTGGAGATTTTCATCATAAAAAAATTAAATTATGTGTTTGCAGGAAAAATGACACAACTGGAGATGATTGTATTAAGTAAACTAGATCAGTCTCAGCAAGACAAATATCATAGGTTTCCTTTCATTTGTGGTTCATAGGTTTTATATACACACATGAAATCATGTGTATAAATGACATGAAAGGTGTGAAACTAGGGCAACATGAACAACTAACAGGAAGCAAAGAGAACTAAGAGAGCAGAAAGAGGCATGGGGGATAGGCTAGGACATCATATACTATGTGAAAAATATCCTGATGTAGGCCAGTACATTGTGCAATGAGCTATTCCTTTTTCTTTTCTTTTCTTTTTTTTGTGTTTTTTTGAGACAGGGTTTCACTTTATAGCTCCAGCTGTCCTGGAACAACTCACTCTGTAGACCAGGCTGGCCTTGAACTCAGAAATCCACCTGCCTCTGCCTCCCAAGTGCTAGGATTAAAGGCATGCGCCACCACTGCCCAACAACAATGAACTATTCTTAATTGCAAAAAACATTCAGAATGCCAACACAAGGAAGCTTGTTTTTTGACTATATTTCTATTTTAAAATAAAAACTGAAACCCTAAACTTGTAGCATTAAGCATATAAAGTCCCAGTACACACTCCATGAATATATACACAACCAGGGGATTATCGCTAACATTTTGAGATCCAGAAAAAAAAAAAGAAGTACCATAAATGAATTCTGTAGAAAGAGTTATATAATATAATATCACCAGAAAATGTACTTCCTGTGAAGAAGAGCTAGCAAGTTAAAATTTATGAACCACATCAAAACAAGGACCTCCAAGGGGAAAACTCAGCAGGCAGACACTGCAAACAGGAAGACTTAACCTCCAATAATTAGAGATAAGAGATAAAAATCTCAAAGGTATAAAATTATTTTTATACGATTAAAGGCATAAAAGATAGAGTAAAAAGCATGAAAAAAGTATAAGATGCTATAAAAAAGGCAGATTTGAAAGTGCACCAAATTGAACTTCCATAAAACAGAGATGCAGTTATAAAATGAAAAACTTAATGGATAAGTTATATGACAAATAAAACATAGTTGAAAAATTAGTGAGCTAGAAGATAAATGTAAAGAAACTGCATAAAATGAAGCAAACCCACAGAGAGCAAGAGAGTGAGGGCACAAAGATATGTGCGGTAGACCAAGAAGATTCAAAATGTATCCTCTAAGAAAATAGAAAGGAGAAAAGAGGGAGATTATTGGGGAAGGTAAAAGGTGAAGTCATGACAGCTTAATTTTTTTTAAATCAAAAATATTAATCTCACATCTCAAAAATAAATACTTTGAATTATATAAAATTGGGAAGATGGTAAATATTTTGGTAATAAAAATTACTATAATTCCACTCAGACAGCTGTAGGTCTCTTCCTCAAGATTTTAAAATATATAATATTCATTTTCATAGCATAATTCAGAGAAAAATACAAATATCCCATAGACTGTGCTCTCACACGAGCAACCTCCCAGCTATTAACATCTCTTTCTCTCCTTCCCTCCTCTCCTCCTCCTCCCCTCCCACACACAAATTATGTACCTGTTACAATTACTGAACCTACAGTGACATATTACCCCTCAAAGTCCACAGTTTATAACAGGGTTCACTCTTGAACATTCTATGGGTCTGGACAAATAGCACCACAAAGAGTATTTCCACTAATTTAAAAAGTATCCCATGCTCTGTTTTCTCCTCAGATTAAGAAAAAAGAATATTTAATTTTTAAAAAACAGTCAAATTGCCTCCACAGCAATAAACATTCCTGTTGCTACCCGTCCCTGACAGCACTTGCTGCTGTCTGTTGTTCTGGATCTTGGTTATTCCGATTGAAGTACAGTGTTCTTTCTGATACTTTACTTTGGAGTTCCTTCATGGCTATGATGTGGACCATCTTCTCATGTGTGTACATGCCACCTGTCTGTGTATCTTTGGTAAGGTTTTTATTAAGATCTGTGATGTATTTTTTATTTGGGTTGCTTGCTTTTCTCTTACTGGGTTTTAATATATCTACCTCTGTATGTGATGGAAGCCATCTGTATCAGGAGTGACTTCTGTAAGTATTTTCTTCCTGACTGTGGCTTGTCTTTCACTATGTTGATATATTGAATGTCCCACACTGCTCTAGTGTTCACTAATGAGGATGTTTTCCACCTTCAATCTGGGACCTTTTGTGCTACATGTCCTCTGTCCTCCTGATGAAAATGTTATTCAAAGGGCTAAGACTTATTTATGAATCAATACATACACATATTCACAACTCCAAGAATTCTGTTATCTTTCATCAATGTGACTGGGTGAGGCATAAGACCATTAAGTTTCAATAGTAGAAAAAGAACTTATTAAATATGCCTTCAGATCTGCCAGAAACACTAGTGTCTTATTGTCTATAAAAAGAGTAAGTTTAAACTCAGTGAGAAAATAGTGAAATAGAGCTATGAAAGTCACCTATCTCCTTAGCTGCAATCCAGTTTTATCACAGGCTACCCATCTCCTGTTCATGCTCCTAGAGAGTCAATGAAGCCAACTCCTCTTCTCATTTACTCCTACTACAGAGTAATAATGGACACACTTTTCTATCCAACAAAAATGATCTTGTTTGGGAAATACGAATACAGTTCAACTCCCTCATCTTACTTAAAGGAAACTGAAGTTCAAGAAGTATTATAAAAGAAACAATTAATCCACAGAATCATCAGCAAAATTATGTAGCCCTTTGGACATAATGTTTTGATAAGGAAAGTCTGATTTGTTAAGTAGATCCTCTCGTTTAAATCAACTAAGTACCATGCTTATACAGAAATGGAACACATTCAAATAAATAATCTATTATAATAAAAAAAAATTCTTTCTTTCTCTTTTTTTAGTGGTTGGTTTTCTGTTTCAGCTTGTTTGGGAATTCAGTGGTTAGAACCCCCTGGCTATGAGCTCCACAATAAAAGGCACTATCTGACTTTTTGGTGCCCAGTTCCACTTATGAAAGGATAGAGGAATGAAACTAAGTAACAGAATGTAAAGGAACAGGGGAGTTGCTCTGTGTTAAAAGGTCTTTGCAGCGTGGGTGTGTGTCAAATCCTTACCTGATTAGGAGCCTTACCCAAGTTTCTTCAAGTTGGGGTCGGGAGGTGGGCCCCACAGGGACCCTGCTCTGCTCTACTCTGTCCATGTGTCAAGTTTCATAGATCAGGTACTGTGTAGTATGTCACCTGTACTATGTCACCATCAAGACAAAACATGTCCTTAGACTTACCTATTCAAGGGTCAGTCATATGAAGGAATTTCTTTTGTTTTGAAAATATTCTATATTATTCAGATAGTTAGGTGGTATATATATGAAAACAACTAAAACAATCTAAAAAGAATAAATTGCTTACATCAAAATTGACAAACTCCTTGTTGGAAATATTTTAATAGGAAAATGTGGTACTTTTTTCAACACATACCAAAAAAAAAAGTAAATTAAAAATGTAAGTTAGGACCACTAATTAGAAAGAATATTTTTAAAATAGCTACAGTATTCATGGTTTCTACTTTCTAAGTTACATGAACATTTTTTTTACAAATAATCAGGAAAAAATTCCCCTATTGAGATTTATTTTTAAATTTGGAGTTTTACTGTATAGCACAGGCTGCCCTGTATACCAATCTCCCAAGTGCTGCAATTACAGCACATGACATCATATCCAACTAACTGGGATCATTTTAAACTGAGTGTCTGCAGTATGATAAGAACCACGAAGCTAACAGCAATATAAATTTTAAGTAGAAACTGGACCTTTTATTCCATCAACCTGAAAGATAATGACGGGTGTCAGCATCAACATCTTGCCACACAATTACTTCGTACTGACAAGTTTAAAGGCATTCAGCAGTGTTCCATAACTATAATTGTCCTCTGTTGTGGTAATTATTTAAAACTGGCCTCTGGTTCATCCGACTATCTAAGCTGCAGTGGCTCTGCCTAGCCCAGCCACCATGTTTCTCAGCCTGAGGCCATGTGCTCGCTGCAGCTAGAACCGGCCTGCCAGAAACACCAGCCCTGCCACCCACTAGATGACAGCGTGAGAGATGGCTCTGCCAATCTTCCACGATGTCTCCGCAAGGCAGGGCATTTCCCAGACCATTCCGCCATCCATGCGGGCCCAGTAAGAGAATGAGATTAATCAAAGGCTTTATATATTAGATAATGATTAATAACAAGATGTCCATACAAAGAGAGTTGTATCTCAATTAGCTAACCTAATTATAAGTTTATAAGTTGTTCCCCACGAGTGCTCTCCATACCTGTGTGGTTCTCAATCCTCCTACATCTCTGCCCTCTCCAGCTCCTCCTCTTCCTTTTCCTCCTTTCCTCCTTACTCCTCCTCGTCCTCTCCTAACTCCTCCACCTTAGCTCCTCCTACAATCCTCCATTCTTTGTTTGTAGGTAAATTGTAAATATAAATTAGGGACACTACATAGGCCCCTGTGAGCCCCATTTCCTGACCCCAAACATTACAATCAATATACTATTGAACACAGTGTCTCCTTCTCCACAGCCCAGTGTGCTACCAAACAGAATATACTAGAATTAGGACTTAACACCGTCTCCTTTGACACTACATCAGTTTCTCAAATCATTCTAAATTTTAATTCACATTTTTGGTTGTCTATTTGTTTGTTTAAAACTGGGTTTCTCTGTGTAACAGAGCCCTGGCTGTCCTAGACTCACTTTGTAAATAGACTGGCCTGGAACTCACAGAGATCTGCCTGCCTCTCAATTCCCAAGTGCTGAGATTAGAGTTGTGCTGTACCATGCCAGCTGAATTCACTTTATTGTTTTTTTTTTTTTAACAATCATTTGTTTCCCTAGAGATTCACTGGCTTTTTACTGTTGTGGTTCAAAGAAAAATTCCTTACCACAGCGGTTTTCAACTTGTGGGTTGCAATCCCTTTGGAGGTCAAATGACCTTTTCACAACGGTTGCATAAGATCATCAGGAAGCACAGATATTTATATTACAATTCATAACAATAGCAAAATTACAGTTATTAAGTAGCAATGAAATTAATTTTCGGGTTTCGGGTCACCACAACATGAGGAACTATATTAAGGGGTCACGACATTAAGAAGGTTTAGAACCACTGCCTTACTATACTATAACTATCTTCCAGTCTCTCATTTATTCTTTCTGAGACATGGAACACATTCTCTTCTTTTTCTTAAAAATATGTCTTAAAGTTCACCAACATTTTATATTTAATTTTTCTATACTTTGTTATCTCAAAGTAACAAAAGAAGTCCAAAATTACCTAGTACCTTGAAAAGACTCTGAATAGCACTAATGCAACTGTGAAACAATTTGGAAAATACCAAATATGATAACTATCTCATGCTGTGCTATAAAGATAAAGTCACAATATTAAGATCTAATATAAAATTGAGTATATAGATGGAATAAAGCATGAGTGAGTGGTAATTTAGAGTGGCAATGCCCTTCCCCTATGCCCTAGACCTATGTCCTAGGTCTAGGGACATGTTTTGCCTTGATGGTGACATAGTACAGTGACATACTTAAATTCTCAAAGCCATAAAAATATAAACTTAGTCATGCCAAGAATTAGACAAAAGGACAAATTAAAACCCAAATCAAGGCAGGCAAGGTGATGCATGTTGTTAATTTCAGTCCTCTGGAGGAAGAAGAAGGTAGGTATCTGTGAGTCTGAGATTAGCCTGGTCTACATAGTGAGGTGATAGACAGACAGACATCAAAGAAAACTACTTGAAGCTCTTACCACACGTAAGAGGTTTCGTTTAGTGAAATATACAGAACTTGTGTAGCTGAACTGACTAACATAAAAGCACTCCCTAACATCTATGTTTTTACCCACAGATAGCCCCTTAAGTTACAAAGCACATTTCAGAAGATGAGGCAGAAGGTAAGAGATGGAGGATTGGGAGAGAAGCTGTGAGATCCCATCTTGCAGGAAGGCCGCTGTCAAAGCAACTACAAACTCAGCAGCTGTGCATACTGGCACTAGATCCACAGGCTCTCCTAACAATCAGTGATGGGACAGGGAAGAACTCCAGGGCCCATCCATATACTGTTAATCTGTTGACATCTGACAGATTGTATGAGAGGAAGGGACTGATACCCAAGTGAATATCCATTATATTCACCTGGCTCACCAGGCTCTGATAGTCAGTTCAAAACTCAGATTGACAGTAAATTCTGTGGGACAGTAAACAGAAGCACAACTAGAAATAGGAAAAGAGATTTATTAGAGGGTGTTGGTTAGGGTAGGAGGGACATAGGAGAGGGTAGGAGAGAACAGGACCAGAATATATAGGCACATATATGAAACCATGAAAGAACACAATTTACTAATTGAAAAGAAGAATGAACTCAAAGAAATGGATAGCTAAAAATTCCAGTGATAACAAAGAAATACAGGCAAGAAAAAAGTAGCTCGCAGGAAAAACAAAGTCTTATTTTGTATGTGGTTTTTCGAGACAGGGTTTCTCTATGTAGCCCTGGCTGTCCTTGAACTCACTCTGTAGACCAGGCTGGCCCAGAACTCAGAAATCCACCTGCCTCTGCCTCCCAAGTGCCAGGATTAAAGGCATGAACCACCACTGCCCGGCAAAAACAAAGTCTTAAAAATACTTAGTTTAGCTTCCGGTCTGGGCCTGACCATAGAGCAGGTCACAGGCGGCAGCTCCGTACCCAACCCCAGAAAACCGAGAGAAAGAGGGACTACCAGGAGCTTTAACTCAGGCAGCATCCCAGGTAAGGAAAAAGCAGCACTTGCCCCAAACAGGGAGCAACTGGAACCCACTGGGACCCAGGAATTCGCTCCTGGCCCGGAGCACGGACTCCATCCAGTCTGGGCCCGAGCACTCGCAGATCCCGGGAGGCAGCTCTGGACCCAATCTCACAGAATCCAGAGGAAGCGGGGCTCTCAGGACCTCTATGCCAAGCAGTATCTTAGGCTAGGAGGTGGTAATACTTGCCCCCAAACAGGGAGCAACCGGGACCCACTGGGACCCAGGAATTCACTCCTGGCCCGGAGCGCGGGTTCCTTCCAGTCTGAGCCCGAGCAGATCCCAGGAGTCAGCTCTGCACTCAATCTCACAGAACCTAGAGGAAGCGGGGATCCCAGAAGCTCTAACTCAAGCAGTATCTTAGGCTAGGAGGTGGCAATACTTGCCCCCAATCAGGGAGCAACTGGGACCCAGGAATCCACTCCTGACCCGGAGCCCGGGCCCCTTCCGGTTTCCACCTGGGCACAGAGCACATCTTGGGCCTCAGCTCTAACCCCAGCACCAAAACCCATCCCAAACAGTTCTGACACAACCTAGATAATAGGAAAGACAGACCCCAGTCAGAGACAGCACAGATAGCACAAAGGTGATCCAGATGGCAAAAGGCAAGTGCAAGAACACAAGCACCAGCAACCCAAGGTACTTGCCATCATCAGAACCTAGTTCTCCCACATTAGAAAGTCCTGTACTCCCCATATCACCAGGAAAACAAGAACCAGATCTAAAATCACTTCTAATGATGATGCTAGAGGACTATAAGAAGGAAATAAATAACACTATCAAAAAACTTGAGGAAAACACAGGAAAACAGGATGAAGTCCTTAAAGAAACACAAAAATCCTTTAAAGAATTACAAGAAAACACAAACAAACAGATGAAGGAATTGAACAAAACCATCCAGGACATAAAAATTGAAGTAGAAACAATAAAGAAATCACAAAGGGAGACTACCCTGGAGATAGAAAACCTAAGAAAGAAATCAGGAATCATAGACACAAGCATCACCAACAGAATACAAGAGATAGAAGAAAGAATCTCAGGTGCAGAAGATACCTTAGAAAATATTGACACAACTGTCAAAGAAAACGCAAAATGCAAAAAGTTCTTAACACAAAATATCCAGGAAATCCAGGACGTAATGAGAAGACCAAACCTAAGGATAATAGGTATAGATGAGAGTGAAGATTCCCAACTTAAAGGGCCAGTAAATATCTTCAACAAAATTATTGAGGAAAACTTCCCTAACCTAAGGAATGAGATGCCCAGAATCACACAAGAAGCCTACAGAACACCAAACAGACTAGATCAAAAAAGAAATACCTCCCGTCACATAATAATCAAGACACAAAATGCACAAAACAAAGAAAGAATTTTAAAAGCAGTAAGGGAAAAAGGCCAAGTAACATATAAAGGCAAACCTATCAGAATTACACCTGACTTCTCACCAGATAATATAAAAGCCAGAAGATCCTGGACAAATATCATACAGACCCTAAGAGAACATAAATGCTAGCCCAGGCTACTTTACCCAGCAAAACTCTCAATTACCATAGACGAAGAAACTAAGATATTCCATGACAAAACCGAATTTACACAGTATCTTCCCACAAATCCAGCTCTACAAAGGATAATAGCAGGAAAGCTCCAATACAAGGAGGGCAATCATACCCTAGAAAGAGCAAGAAAATAATCCTGTTCCATCAAACCCAAAAGAAGATAACCACACAAACGATGTCTCCACTATTAGCAAAAATGAGAGGAAGCAATAACACCCTCTCCTTAATATCTCTTAACATCAATGGACTCAATTCCCCAATAAAAAGGCAAAGGCTAACGGACTGGATACACAAACAGGACCCAGCTTTTTGCTGCTTACAGGAAACCCACTTCAGTGACAAAGACAGACACTACCTTAGAGTAAAAGGTTGGAATACAATTTTTCAAGCAAATGGCCCTAAGAAACAAGTGGGAGTAGCCATTCTAATATCGAATAAAATCAACTTTCAACTTAAAGCTATCAAAAAGGATAAGGAAGGGCATTTCACACTTGTCAAAGGAAAAGTCAACCAACATGAACTCTCAATTCTGAATATCTATGCGCCAAATACAAGAGCATCGAATTTCATAAAAGAAACCTTACTAAAGCTCAAAACACACATTGCACCTCACACAATAATAGTGGGAGACTTCAACACCCCACTCTCAGCAATGGCTAGATCATGGAAACAGAAACTAAATATAGATACAGTGAAACTAACAGAAGTTATGAACCAAATGGACTTAACAGATATCTATAGAACATTTCACCCTAAAGCAAAAGAATATACCTTTTTCTCAGCACCTCATGGTACCTTCTCCAAAATAGACCATATAATTGGGCACAAGACAGGCCTCAACAGATATTAAAAAATTGAAATAATTCCCTGCATCCTATCAGATCACCATGGTCTAAGGCTGGTCTTCAAAAATGACAAAGACAATGGAAAGCCCACATTCACATGGAAACTGAACAACACCCTTCTCCTTGATAATCAGGTAAAAGAAGAAATAAAGAAAGAAATTAAAAACTTTTTAGAATTTAATGGAAATGATGACACATCATACCAAAATCTATGGGATACAATGAAAGCAGTGCTAAGAGGAAAATTCATATCTCTAAGTGCCTACAAAAAGAAACTGGAGGGAGCATACACTAGCAGCTTGACAATGCACCTGAAAGACCTAGAACAAAAAGAAGCTAATACACCCAAGAGGAGTAGACAGCAGGAAATAATCAAACTCAGGGTTCAAATCAACCAAATAGAAACAAAAAGAACTATCCAAAGAATCAATAAAACCAGGAGCTGGTTCTTTGAGAAAATCCACAAGATAGATAAACCCTTAGCTAGACTAATCAGAGGGCAGAGAGACAGTATCCAAATTAATAAAATCAGAACTGAAAAGGGTGATATAACAACAGAAACTGAGGAAATTAAAA
This sequence comes from Grammomys surdaster, assembly GCF_004785775.1. Lineage (NCBI taxonomy): Eukaryota > Metazoa > Chordata > Mammalia > Rodentia > Muridae > Grammomys > Grammomys surdaster. Next base: position 9,145,411 of record NW_021604618.1, on the reverse strand, counting down.
AAATCATCAGATCCTACTACAAAAGCCTATACTCAACAAAATTGGAAAATTTGGATGAAATGGACAATTTTCTAGACAAATACCAGTTACCAATGTTAAATCAGGACCAGATAAACCATCTAAACAGTCCCATAACCCCAAAAGAAATAGAAGCAGTCATTAAAAGTCTCCCTACAAAGAAAAGTCCGGGACCAGACGGTTTTAGTGCAGAATTCTATCAGACCTTCAAGGAAGACCTAATTCCAATTCTTTTCAAACTATTCCACAAAATAGAAACAGAAGGTACACTACCCAATTCATTCTATGAAGCCACAATTACGCTCATACCTAAACCACACAAAGACTCAACAAAGAAAGAGAACTTCAGGCCAATCTCCCTTATGAACATCGATGCAAAAATACTCAATAAAATTCTAGCAAACCGAATCCAAGAACACATCAAAACAATTATCCATCATGATCAAGTAGGCTTTATGCCAGGAATGCAGGGATGGTTCAATATTCGGAAATCCATCAATGTAATCCATTATATAAACAAACTCAAAGAAAAAAACCACATGATCATATCACTAGATGCTGAGAAAGCATTTGACAAAATTCAACATCCCTTCATGATAAAAGTCTTGGAAAGGTCAGGAATTCAAGGTCCATAACTAAACATAGTAAAAGCAATATACAGCAAACCAGTAGCCAGCATCAAACTAAATGGAGAGAAACTTGAAGCAATCCCACTAAAATCAGGGACTAGGCAAGGCTGCCCACTCTCCCCCTACTTATTTAATATAGTATTGGAAGTCCTAGCCAGAGCAATTAGGCAACACAAGGAGGTCAAAGTGATACAAATTGGAAAGGAAGAAGTCAAAATCTCACTATTTGCAGATGATATGATAGTATACTTAAGTGACCCCAAAACTTCCACCAGAGAACTCCTAAACCTGATAAACAACTTTAGCAAAGTGGCTGGATATAAAATTAACTCAAGCAAATCAGTAGCCTTCCTCTACTCAAAAGATAAACTGGCTGAGAAAGAAATTATGGAAATGACCCCTTCACAATAGTCACAGATAATATAAAATCCCTTGGTGTGAACCTAACCAAGCAAGTGAAAGACCTGTATGACAAGAACTTCATGCCCCTGAAGAAAGAAATCGAAGCAGATCTCAGAAGATGGAAAGATCTCCCATGCTCATGGATTAGAAGGATTAATATAGTAAAAATGGCTATTTTGCCAAAAGCCATCTACAGATTTAATGCAATCCCCATCAAAATTCCCACTCAATTCTTCACAGAGATAGAAAGAGCAATCTTAAAATTCATTTGGAATAACAAAAAAACCCAGGATTGTGAAAACTACTCTCAGCAATAAAAGAACTTCTGGAGGAATCACCATCTCCGACTTCAAGCTATACTACAAAGCAATAGTGATAAAAACTGCATGGTATTGGAACAGAGACAGGCAGGAGGATCAATGGAATAGAATAGAAGATCCAGAAATGAACCCCCATACCTATGGTCACTTGATCTTTGACAAAGGGGCTAAAACCATCAAGTGGAAAAAAGATAGCATTTTCAACAAATGGTGCTGGTCCAACTGGTGATCAGCATGTAGAAAAATGCAAATTGATCCATACTTATTGCCTTGTACAAAGCTCAACTCCAAGTGGATTAAGGACCTCCACCTAAAACCAGCTACACTGAAACTAATAGAAGAGAAACTGGGGAAAAGCCTGGAATACATAGGCACAGGAAAAAAGTTCCTGAACAGAACACCAATGGCCTCTGCTCTAAGACCGAGAATTGACAAATGGGATCTCATAAAGCTGCAAAGCTTCTGTAAAGCAAAGGACACAGTCAGTAGGACAGAGTGGCAACCAACCGATTGGGAAAAGATCTTCACCAACCCTACATCTGATAAAGGGCTAATATCCAAGGTATACAAAGAACTGAAGAAATTAGACTCTAGACAATCAAAGAACCCTATTAAAAAATGGAGCACAGAGCTGAACAAAGAATTCTCAACTGAGGAAGCTCGAATGGTTGAGAAGCACCTAAAGAAGTGTTCAGCATCCCTAATCATCAGGAAAATGCAAATGAAAACAACACTGAGATTCCACCTCACACCAGTCAGAATGGCTAAGATCAAAAACACAGGTGACAGCAGGTGTTGGCGAGGATGTGGAGAAAGAGGAACACTCCTCCACTGTTTGTGGGATTGTAAACTGGCACAACCACTATGGAAGGCAGTCTGGCAGTATCTCAGAAAATTGAACACAGTGTTACCTGAGGACCCAGCTATACCACTCCTAGGCATATACCCAAAAGACGTTTCAACATACAACAGGGACACATGCTCCACCATGTTCATAGCATCCTTATTTGTAATAGCCAGAAGTTGGAAAGAACCCAGATGCCCTTCAACAGAAGAATGGATGCAGAAAATGTGGTACATTTATACAATGGAGTACTACTCAGCTATTAAAAACAATGAGTTCACAATATTCCTAGGCAAATGGATGGAGCTGGAAAATATCATCTTGAGTGAGGTGACCCAATCTCAAAAGAACATACATGGTATGGACTCACTGATAAGTGGATATTAGCCCAAAAGCTCACAATTTCTAAGAAACTACGTATAGACCACATAAAACTCACATAGAAGAAGGAAGACCAAAGTGTGCATGCTTTGGTCCTTTCTAGAAGGAGTATCAAAAGTTTCAACCAGAGCTCCCAAAGTCTAAACCGCCAGCCAGAGAGCACAAAGGGAAGAACTCATGCACCTGTATAGGGAATTGAGGGTGACCTTGTTAGACTTCAGTGAAAGTGGAGGGCCATGGTCCCCGGATCCCCTACTGTGTGGGAATTTGAGAGCAGGGAGATGGGACAGGGAGGATGTTTGGAGCACACCCTCACAAAAATTAGGAGGAGGGGGTATGGGATAAGGGGTTTTGGGGGAGAATGGGAGAGGAGATAACATTGAAAGTTAAATACGTATAATATCCAATAAAAAAACCACACAGATAAAGGATCTAAAAAAAAAGAGAGAGAGAGGGAGAGAGTTTACTTATTTTAAATTAATTTCAAAAGTTTCTAGGAGTTGCTAATTGGCTAAGATCCTATTTTAAGCTCTCCAAAAGAATTTAAGTCTCTGTTCAATATTCTCAAGAGAGAGGTAAACCCTAATTCTCCTCAACAATTAATTGACAAAAGAGAGGTAATCTCACAAAAAGTAGAAGAAGCTATTACTAATGATATATTATATAGTGTGATTAGTTGTCGGCAGTGCTATAACAGTCCTTTGACAAAAGATTATTAATATAGATTTATATATCCTTAAATAGGGTCTTCATGACTCTCTGAGTGTGGAAGGAGCGACTGTTGGCGCTTCTGCCCTGATTTTACAAGAACTCTGAAAAATTGGCTTTAAAAACAAAAGAAGGGGAACAGTACGCCCTCAGAAGGAGTCCCCCTGAAATACTCTCCATCATGCCTTGTTCACTTTTATCTCTCTAAAGCTGAAAGCTCATGGCAAATCTGCTGCTGACTGCCTCTGGCACCACCAAGACCAACAAAACTTTGCCACAGATATGGGGAAGGACCCTCTTACTCTTAAAGGGAATGGCCCAGACCTAGTTCCCTTATGGGGCCAAGGACTGATATGCCTGTCCGATACCACAGAAGGCGCAGCTAACCGGCTACCAAAAAGATTAATGAAAAAAATAGATACCCCCACAAAGCCAGGCCCAACCATAAATACGATGAATAACAATTTACATCCAGGGAAGAGAAATCTCCCTGAGAATCCCCTTCTTTTTCCTATCCAGGTAAAAATGAATCACCTGTGATGTCTGCGGTTAGAAGTTCTAATCCAGATGCTGGCCTCCGAACTTATACTACTCAGACCTTTGAAGGGCCACTGACAAGAACATCAAACAGCTAGAGATTGACATCACTAATCTGAAGAAATCCCTCATTTCGCCGTCTGAAGAAACCTCCTAAAATCGCAAAGATCCTTATTGGACTTGATTTACTCTAGTACAATAGAAAAGGCTGTATACAGCTCTTGACTGTGTACAACCCTCAAAGAAGAAGGTTGCTTTTACATAGACAAGACATGGAGGGTTAAAGAGAGCATGAAATAGGTAGTAAAGGCCCTAAGAAAAATCAGAGAGAGAAAGAGAGATGAATGCTGGTACAAGAATTGGTTTGCAGCCTCTCCAAGGTTGTCAACCCTATTTCCTTCCATCTTGGGACCATTATTTGGGTTCTTTTTGCTTTTTTCTGCTGGTCCCTGGCCCTCAAATAGGCCAGATACAACAGATACATAATACAACAGATACATGATACAACAGATAAATAATTTGGTAGCAAAACCTACTCAGATACATTATCATAAGTTAGCTATGGAGGACCACAAGACTCAAGATGAGGTTGTTACTTTATACAGGGTGTTTCCAAAATCCATCTCCACCCAACCTAAAAGGGGGGACTTCTGCCCCTAGACCAAGCAGAGAGGGGCCACCCAGAACCCCCTCTGACAGGCGATCTGAATTCTTGCTTAGGCTGCGAGGCTAAGCACTGCAAGAGAATATAAATAAAAGATAAAAATATCTATCTGGGTTCCCTGAGGGACAAGCTTGATGTCAAAAGTATCCCCTCTCCAGGAAAAAGACATCGGGACGGGTATGGCCCTCATGCCTCACTGGACAACGACAGGGGGACTGGAGCCATTACAAGGTCCCCTTCAAATACTGGAGGTCAAGCCTCTATCCCCGCCTTCGCAAGTTTAGAATTGCCACAGCCCTTCTATACTTAGAGAAGGGAGGAGATGTCAGGGGCAGCCCTGCTTACACACTGTAGGCCTAAAATCAGCCATAGGCCTAAAATCAGCAATAGGCCTGTCATACATGTATACTAACACCAAGTCTTGGGTCTCAGTGGAAAAACATTGAAACAGATGGCTATAAGCTAATGTAAACAGGCAGCTTTTGTGGAAATCTACAAGCCTGAGTAGTCATAGACCTTGTAAATAGGTAGCCTTGGCAGACAATACCAACTTAGATAAGGACAAAGCGGGTCATAGGCAGAGTCATAGTGAATTATTCCCTGAACTTTCACCTAGCCGATACCTGGTTCTGAAGATATCTGTATTCCCCCTGAACACCCACACTCCAGTGTCATTCCCTTCCCCACATCCTGCCTTTCTGTGTTTATAACCCCTGTGTGAATTAATTACGATTTGAGAAAAAAAAAAAAAGATTTGGAACCAGAACCCGCTTATGAGAAAAAAAAAAAAAAAAGAAATCTTATCCTAAAGTGGGTTGTAGTTTCCTATACCACAGAAACACCATTGTGATCCAATCCACAGATACAAACCAAGGACCATGTGCTTTAGCTGACATTAAAAAACATTTTCTTTATTGAGAATTTTATATGTACATATGCAATGAATTGTGATTTTTGTGTTCTGTTTTGCTAAATTATGATAAAGAATTAAAAGATAAGATATACGAAAGAAGAAATGAAATAGGGATGATAATGAGAGTGGTGACAGAGAATGATACTGAATATCTTCTCATGTGTGGTTGGTCACCCATACATAGGCATTGAAGACATGTCTGCTCATATCATTTGCCCATGTTCCAATTTCTGTTTGCCTTTTTATGATTCAACTGTAAGACTGTAGTACATACAAATGTATCCTATACATACATAGCAGGTATGATTGCCTTTTGTTGTATGTGTTTCAGAAGTATTTTCTCCTGGACTGTTTTACTTTCTTTGTAGTGTCACATCAGGTGGGAAAATTTGATGTCTTTTGATATATGTTTTTGTTGCACAACAGTTATGTTGTTTGCTGTCATATCTAAGACACCATTGCTCTGTCAATAGTCATGAACATCTATCCTGCTTTCTTCTTTAGTAGATTTAACTCTTACATCTAGGCCTATATATTTGAGTTAATTTTTACATGTAGTGTAGGTTGTAGCTCCAGTTGACCTCACTCATTTTTGGCCTGTAGATGTGTGGCTGTTCCATACCAGTTTGTCTGCCTGCCTGCCTGCCTGCCTGCCTGCCTGCTGCCTGCCTGCCTCCTGCCTGCTTACCTACCTACCTACCTACCTACCTATCTACCTAAATTTCCCATGAGTGTTGTAGTTCCGTTTGATAAAACAGACTCTTAAGTGTTTCTTTTCTACCATATAACTGCACAGTTAACTGAATATACTTGTTGAAAATCAACTGAGCCTGTGTGTGAGGATTATTTCTAGTGTATTCTTTTTGTCTGTGTATCTATCTGCCTATCCTGTGTCAGTTTAGCCAGATCTTCATTGCTACACTGCTGTACGGTAATGAATAAATTAAGCTACACTTGGTTCTTTCTTAAAAAAAAAATACTTAAAGTTTCTGAGCAATGTTTCACATTTTTCAATCAGAAAACTTCACCCCTAATACTTTAAACATTTTCTAAGAACAAAGGCATTGTTCTATACAATTCTAATACAAATTATACCCATAGAAATAGTAACAGTAATTCATATAGTCTGACAAATAGTCATATCCAAATCTCCCCAACTGAAACCTTAAGTGTTTTTATGGTTGTGCCTTTCTTTGATACAGGATCCAGTCAAGGTTCATATTTTGTGTGTAGTTTCTCTCTAAGCAAAAGTGTATTCCACCCTTACATTTTTTCATGAAAATGAATTTTTTTCTTTTGTGATACAAGGTATGTATGTAGCCAAGAATGACCTCAAACTCATAACACTCCTGCCTCAGCCTTCTGAGTGCTAAAATTATAGCTATGTGTCACTATTAACACTGACAATTTTTAATATTCCAAATTTTACAAGATATTTCAAATTATGATTGTATTCCTCTGTATTTTCTATGAAATTGAGAACAATTTAAGGGCAAAGCTATAATTTCTTAGTCTTTATATTTGTAGAAAATAAGGAATTCACATGTAGCAAATACTCAATTAATGATAGAATTTTTTGAGAGAGTCTCTCATTGTTTCTTCAATGTTAAATTGGCATAAATTGCTGTAAAAAATTACACAGATAAAGTTACATGCTCCTTATGATACAGTAACACTGAACCCATGGAAACCATCATTACCACGGTTATAGCTGACCATCTAATTTGTCCTTTGGAAGTAATGTTATCTACATGGTAATACTTTGAAATTATGAAAACATCTTCTGCAACAACCTTGCAATTTTTACTTCATTTTATTTTTTGTAGGCTTCTGAAGTCAACAATCTTTCCCCATTTATACTCACTGCTGGATCCTCTCCACTAAGAAAAATGGCTCACAGCAGACTTTCTACGAACAAGTACTGAGTAAGTTACCAGTAGCCAAACACTGCATTTTCTATGAGACTGGACAATTTAAGGACAAAGGCTATAATTTTTTGGTCTTTATATCTGCAGAAAATCAGATTTCACATGTAGCAAATATTCAGTTAATGCTAGAATTTTTTGAGACATAGTTTCTCCATTATGTAGCTATGGCTATTCTAGAACTCATTATGTAGACCAGGTTGGCCTCAAACTCTGTCTCCAAGGTGCTAGAATTTTAACTTTTAAAGACCACAGATAAATTATAACATACAGGCCTTACTTGTTTTCTTTCCCTCACACAAGAAATATTTAAAACTATAGTTATGTGCTCCTTATGGTATAGTAACACTGAATCCTATTGTGGCAGTTTGAATAATAATGGCCTCCCTAGGCTCAAATGCTTAGTCACCAGCAGGGTGGCATTATTTGACAAGGATTAGGAGGTGTGTCCTTGTTAGATTAGGTATGGTCTTACTGGAGTAAGTGTTTCACTGGGAGTGGACTTCAGGTTTTAAAAGCCCAAGCCAGAGCCAGTCTCAGGCTCTCTGCCTGTGGATCAGCTACTTCTCCTACACCATGTCTTTCTATGTCCCACCATGCTCCGCACCATGATTATAATGAACTAACCTCTAAAACTGTGGGCAAGCCTCCAACTAAATGCTTTCTTTTATAAGAGCTGCCTAAGTCCTGGTATCACTTCACAGCAATAGAACAGGAACTAAGACACCTATATTATTATAACAGATATGAAGGCTACTTTAATATATATAGTATGTATAGGTGTAGTCTATTTAATATATGTATATGTTATTTAAAATACAGTATGTATAAAACAAAATTCAAATTTCAAATTACAGTACCCATGCAAAAGTCTTACGTAATTTAATGTTATATAAATATTATTAGCTTTGCTAACCATGTTGAACGGTGTTTCATTGACAATGCTAAAATAGAAGATTGAGTTTTAAATGGTAAGTTACTTTACCTGCAATGTTTTTAATGTTTCTTTCAATCCTTCTATTTCTTTTTCTTTGATTTCTGTAGCAAGTTTGTATTTTCCCTTTAAGTTAAGAAAAATCACACTTTTAGTGTAAATATAAAAGAATAGAAGAACTCAAGAGCCAAAACCTGTACTTTAAACCTAACACTTCACAGATTTTAAACCTATATCAACATGAAACATTATATATCTAACAGCCTTTGAACATCAAAGTACTGTAATAACCTTTATATAGTTATCATAAAATATTTTAACTATGACAACTCAATTTATAAGAACACTTCTAAGAGACTCTATAATTATTAAATTTTTACACAGAATATCAATCATCTCTCAGAATTTATAAGGAACTGAGTCTAAAAGGCCGTCTATAAATAACAAAACCTCAGTATGCTGAGCCCATATATGCAAAATGGCATAGTGTTTGCACATAACCTACACACATTCTCTTACATGCTTCAAATTATCTCCAGATTACTTATAATACTTAATACAACAGAAAGTCTATACAAATAGTTGTTGTAAAGCACAGGCTATGGAATGATATCATGAATAAAATCTATGTGTTTAGCATAGAAGCAATTTTTCTTAACTAATATTTTTAATTAGTGGCAAGTTGATGCATGAATGAAAACTGTGAATGCAAAGGGTAAAATGTTTTCTAAATAATAAAATATAGGCATATTTACATCATGAATATAAAGATAAGTGAGAATTTCCTTTAAAAGTCTCTTGCTTTAGAGTATGTCTATAAACTAATATTGTAAATTCTTTGTCCATTGCCATAATAAAAAAACATATGGGAAAATATTCAGTGCCAGGTAAGTTTCTTGATTTGTTAGAAGTTCTGTCTCCTCTACCAATTGGCTAGCAACCAGATGCAAGTCATCTCAACAATTTGACATTTAAAGCAGGTGCCCCACTGAAAAGGCAGTAGAGCCATGGCTCTCAGCCTTCCTAATGCTACAACCCTTTAATACAGTTCCTCATGTTATGGTGACCCCCCCCATGATAAATTACTTCATTTCTACTTCAAAACTGTAATTTTGCTACTGTTATGAATAATAAATACTGACATGCAGGATATTTGATATGCAATCCCCAAAGAGGTAGTGACCTGCAGGTTGAGAACCATTGCACTAGAGCATGGGATGGCTCATAGAGAGAAGTAGAAGGCGAGAATGTCAGCTTGGATGCTGAAGAAGCCTGAATTCTAGCCCTGATTTTCCCATGTAAAGTCATCCCCCCTGTTAGGCTTGAATAGTCTCAATCATAAAATCACAAACGTCAACTGACAAGATTACCTCAGGTTCTTTCTGCTTATAAGATTTTAATCAACCAATATTTTCCACTATTTTATTACTAACACTTCTATTATAGTGAACAATGATGAAAAATTCATTTAACTATATTTTAAGTTATTTTGAAAATTAATAGCTACCTTTTCTTCTTCCAAGGCATACATCTTCATTTGCAGCTGGTCAGTTTTTAAAATCATAAAAAAGGTAAGTACATTTTTAACAGTGATTTCTATTGATCAGTATGGATATCAAAGCATTTTATAGTTCTTTATTGATTTTATACAGTTTGAGCATGTTCTCACATTCAGAAAACACAAATATATGAAAGAGAAGGAGAGGCAATCACTATTGCACATAAATAACTAAATCACTTAAACACCAATCATTTCTTTGAAGTTTGGTTTAACCTTCCAAAAACCTTAAATATTTGAATGTTTTACTATATACTTTTAAGCAATGGTATGTATCATTTTCTAAAGGTATAATTTTATGAAATAATAGCATTTGTATTTGCATGAGTAGTAGTTATATCCTGTTTGCTTAAATACTTATGATAGTGAAATAAAAATTACCTTTATTTTTGATTTTTTGTTTTTCTTTTTGTTCTTGTTTTTGAGACAAGGTTTCTCTATGTAGCCCTGGCTATCCTGGAACTCACTCTGTAGACCAGGCTGGCCTAGAACTCAGAAATCCGCCTGTCTCTGCCTCCCAAGTGCTGGGATTAAAGGCGTGTGCCACCACTGCCTGGCTTATCTTTATTTTTGAAATGTTTTTTTAATAATTTATTTATTTTTATTCACTTCACATCCTGATCACAGCCCTCACCTCCCTCCTCTCCTCCCAGTCCCATCCTTACCATTTCCTCCTGTCATTCCCCTCTCCCCTTCTCCTCAGAAAAGGGGGATTCCCCCCCCGCTTGGGCACTACCCTACTCTGAGACATCTAATTCAAGCAGGACTAGGTGCATCCTCTCCCACTGAGGCCCAACCAGGCAGTCCAGGAAGGAGAAGGGGATCCAGTGATGGGGAACAGAGACTGAGACAGCCCCTCCTCCACTTGTTAGGGTCCTACATGAAGACCAACCTGTACATTTGCTGCAAACGTATAGGGGGTCTAGGTCCAGCCCCTAAAAAATGTTATCCTAAAACAGCAAGATGAAAGTGAATATTTCAAAGGAAAAAATAAAATACTCTAACCAGCATTAAGGAGTTTAGCAATATTTTTTTTGAGACATCTTTATCTCTTTTTCCACACTCATTTACATTCAACAGTTCTTTACTTAAAAATAAACACAGAGCTACAAATGCAGCACAGTGATAAAGAAATTTCCAGCCGTGTGCAAGGCCCTGCGATCAAGCCCTAGCACTGTAAAATAAGCAAGCATGAGCCTCTGAAGATGTCTCCTGTGCCCTGCGGGTATCGGGATGTCCATATGTGCCCAGTCTCTTGTGATGGCAAAGATGCAGACCTCTGCAGTCTAGAGAACACTGTGTTACACTTGGGTTTCTGCTTCCTTACTCTTCAATTAAAACTCATAACTAGCCAGGCAGTGGTGGCACGTGCCTTTAATCCCAGCACTTGGGAGGCAGAGGCAGGTGGATTTCTGAGTTCGAGGCCAGCCTGGTCTACAGAGTGAGTTCCAGGACAGCCAGGGCTACACAGAAAAACCCTGTCTTGAAACCCCCCAAAAAACAAAAAACAAACAAACAAACAAAAATCCTCATAACTTTAGTTAGATTTATTTCAAATTAAATGAATAAAGTTTTCTTGTTTAAACCAGCTCATCCTAAGATGTAAATTATCACTAACCTCAACCAACTAGTAAAGTTAGGCACACAGGTTTACTTCTTCATGTGTGTTTTTCCCCACACACGCACTTGTATGAAAATGAAGATGAAAAAGAAAGAAAATACTGAGGACAGGGGGAGATAAGGAATAACTTCCAGAGGCTATCCTGTATCTCAGGGTACTTTCCTAAAGAGAACAGACAAATCTGAGAAAGTCAAAGACGACAGATTTCAACCTGATAAGGGTATAACTTTCATTTCTTTACAATATTTTAGTTTCATTTTACGTTTCAATTACTGATGGTTGCTACTCATGGCGGCTTCAGCAGATAGTAGATAAGAATAGCCTCTACTCTCCCTCCCTCACATCTTCTTTCTCTTGTTTTTTTGTTCATTTTGTTTTGTTGTGGTGGTTTTTGTTTGTTCGTTTGTTTTCAGACATAGTCTCTCTATATATCCCTAGCTGGCCTGGAATTCACAATATAGACCAGGCTGGTCTTGAATTCACAGATATCCATCTGCTTCTACCTCCAGGACTAAAAGAATGTACCTCCATGCCTGGCTTCATATCTTCCTCTTAATATATTTAATTACTGGTGAACCATGCATGGTTCAACCATCTGACTCTGGTAAAGAGGCAGGCAGCATGGGAAATATGGAAACGGTAAGACAACAGCATACTGTTGCAAAAGGAGGAGGGTGAATGACCATGTATCAGAATTATTTAGGACAGATACACGACCAAGAAAACACTTTTTTTCCAAATTTCTCTATACTACTATGAGTTAGAAGGAAAAATAGTTTTATTTCTTGCTTTCCATAATATTCTCATTTTTGTTTTCTGTGTGTTTAGATAATAGTTTATCATAATATTTACTGCAGAAAGGAAAATACAAAATATCTACTGCAGAGTTAGTCTATCATCATGAAAATTACCTGATTTTTAAAAACTCCCATCGCTTCTTTGTGTTCCTTTATTAATGCGTCCTTTTGGTTCTCAAGAGTCTCCTATTTTAAAAATTATGAGAAAATTATGAGAAGTTGAAACAAAGTCTAGTAAGTTTTCAGGTTTTAAATCTCAATTTGGTTTACAATTAACCACAGGAGCCTAGGGAAATGTCTCAGAGGTTAAGGACACTTGGTGCTCTTACAGAGGACCCTGGGTCAGCATCACATGGCAGCTCTAACCATCAGTAATCCCATTCCAGAGAATCATATGCCCTCTTCTGACCTCTGTGGGCACTAGGCATGCATGTGATAGACATATACATGAAGACAATTATACAATGACACTTATAAAATAAATACAAAAATATTATAAAGCACATTTATTTCTAATTATTATCTTGAACTAAGACTTCAATCAATTTAATTATCTTTTGGTCATAGAATTGTATATAAATTTTGCTTTCACTTGCTTCTTTATGATAAAAATACACTGCTTTTAAATTTTTTAGACTCTAGATATAGCTGACTCCAAAGCTTTCTTCAATGCCAAGCCACCCATGGCAAGTCACATCTGTTTATAGCACTTAGAAGGTAAAGATTAGGAATTCAAGGCCCTTCATGGGTACATAGAAGGTTCGAGAATAACCTGAATTACACGAGACACTATTTCAAAAAAAAAAGGAAGGGAAGAAGAAGGAAAGAAAGAAAGAAAGAAAGAAAGAGAGAAAGGGAGGGAGGGAGAGACAGAGAGAGAAACAGAGAGGGGGAGGGAGGGAAGGAGGGAAGGAGGGAGAGAAAGAGAGAAATTCTAACTAAATTTATTACAATTGGCAACCATAGAACACAAGAAGAATTATAGTCTTGGGGCTGGGATTTCCACAGAAGTGAATTTTTTATCTAAGCATATATAGTTAATGACATTTACTTCTTTAAGTTCACCAAATTATTTTTTGTAAAACCAAGGCACATTAAGGAATTTCATTTTGGGACTGGAGAGATGGCTCAGCGGTTAAGAATACTGACTGCTCTTCCCAAGGTCCTGAGTTCAATTCCCAGCAACCACATGGTGGCTCACAATCAACTGCAATGAGTATCTGATGCCCTCTTCTGGTGTGTCTGAAGACAGCGACAGTGTACTCATATACATGAAATAAATAAATCTTAAAACAACAAAAACAAAAACCAAAAAAAAAACTGAACTCTATTGGCCGTTTAAAAAATAATTTCATTATTTCCCCCTCTCTCTCTCTCTCTCTCTCTCTCTCTCTCTCTCTCTCTCTCTCTCTCTCTCTCTGTCTCTTCCCTCTTCCCCCCATCTCTCTGTTATTCTGTGTGTGTTGGGGGTGTCATCAGAAGACAACCCAGGTGTTGATCCCACCTTATTTGAGACAGGGTTTCTTGTGTACTGCCTTGTCTTCCTGGCTATCTGGCTATGAAGGTCTAGGAGCTGTCCAGTCTGCACCTCCCAATTTCACTGGAGGAGCACTGGAACAGCAGGCATACACCACCTCCTCTGAGAATCCAAACTCAGGTCCTCATTCAGACACAGTGAGCACTTACCCACTGAGCCCAGTCCCAGGCATTTTTTTTACTACATATATATGATCCCATTTTTCACACCTCCCTTTTTTGGGGTGAAAGCTGTATGTCTGATACTTTAGGCTCTATATTTAACTTGAAGTGAATTAAAATATAAATATTTTGAGCTGAAGAGATGGCTCAGAGGTTAAGAGCATTGGCTGTTCTTCCAGATGTGCTGAATTCAATTCCCAGCAACCACATAGCAGCTCACAACAATCTGTAATGGGATCTGGTGCCCTCTTGTTCCATGCAGACTTATATAAAGGCAGAACACTGTATATATAATAAAGAATATACATTTTATTCATTAACAAATTTAAAAATGAAATATTTTAGTCAAAATCAAGGGGCTACAGAGATAGCTCAATGGTTAAGAACACTGCTGCTCTTCCAGAGTTCCATTCCTAGCACCTACATCCAGCAACTACACACTCACTGCCTGTAACTTCAGCTCCAAGGGACTAAATGTCTTCTTCTTGCTTCCATGGTCAGTGTACCCATGGGACTAACACACACACACACACACACACACACACACACACACACACACACACACGAGAAAAACAAGCAAGCAAATCAATAAATTTGCCCTTGATGTATAGGTAACTGCAGAAGAGGAAGCAGAATGAGTCCAAGAGCCAGAGGGCCAGGACACCTGCTGTGAGATACTGTCTTCTAGATGTGACAGAGAAGCAACACCCATGAAATACCAACAGTCTAAACAAAACTGCATGATAACCACACCAGTTGACATACCAATGTAGATGGAGGAAATTTCACAGTAGCTGCTGAGAAAGGAAGAACCAGTTTTTTCCAGGGACAAATTCTCTGATAGGTTATTCCATCCCAAGGGGTCAACACTAAACACTTTTACATATGAGCGACACTAACTGACTAAGTAACAATGATAAAGAAGAGGTCATAAATTTGAGAAGGGATGGAGGGACGTGGAAAAAGTTAAAGAGAGTAATGAATGGAAGTTATGAAAATGTAGTACTTGGGTATGAATTTCCCTAAAATAAAATATTTAAATTTAAAACAAGAAATTGCCCTTGGAAAAAAATCATACCTTTAATTTTTCATCTTATCCTCAAACTTACAAAAAGAAATTGCTCTAAGAATTCAAACAATTCTTTCCCTCAGAGTCAATGATACCTTTATACAGTGTGGTATCCCTAAAATCTTAAAAATTTACCTTGTTCTAACTTATATATTACCCTAAGATCCCCAAATTAAAAAATGATGGTCTCCTTCATAGAGCCCATCCATACCACATCCATTTCCTTAAAAGAGATTTCTGTGAGATTTTTCCTGGGGAAACAAACAAACATCTATTCATTCCAGAAAGAGCATCAATGGCATAGCAAAAACAAAGCAAAAACCAATTCCACTCAAGTCTAGTTTAGTGAACCAATGACTTTAACTATGGTTACTTGCAGGAGTGTGAGTAACTTACAAATGGAATACCACTGAAAAGAAGTCCCTCCACTCCCAGCAACTGTTAGTGACACACAAATACACCCTCAGAAAGAGGAAGTGTCTCATGCTCTACTGGTATGCTGTCTTGTAATCTTCTCAACTTTCACAAGGGACTATCAGTAGGTACAATCTTGTGATTAGTCCTATGAGGAATCACATATGGCTGCTCTGGTTTCGAGATGGCAATGGTCACATCATGCCTGGAGGACAGAGTTCCCCAACTTCAACACTTTCCTCTGGCTCTTACATTCTTTCTGCTTCCTCTTTTACAATTTTCCCTGAATCTTGGAGGGGGTAATTCTTGTGTAAGATTATTTTAAAGCTCTATTTAAGGCTAAAATGTGGGTGTCTGTGACAAAGCAACAATCATTTGTTCTCAGAAGTTTGACTTTTACATCTCTAAGGTAATCACAACCCACTGCAGAAAAGAAGCTTCCCTGACAAAGGCCAATGGCAGTAGTAATCTATGGACATAAACAAAGAAGTGTGGAAAGCAAGCTAATCATACTCATCATATTCATGAAAGCTTTAGTATTAGCTTCCCTGCTGAAGCCTATGTCCTTCCCAGCCACACCTTTTCACCCTGGCATACCATGCTAAGTGTATGCTCCTTCCTGTGAAGCAGACCTTAAACATAATCAAAACACATTTGTTTGCATCCATAATAGTTGTGCCACTCCTGTGCCAGGGGGCACATCTTGCCTGGCATGTTGATAGGGTAGCACACAGGACTGACTGTGAAAACAATTCTCTCCAGCAGTCTGCTTGGTGCCTTTTAACATTACAAAAGCAGGGAAGGAAATTCCCTTCCCTATTCTACTTTATTTCTCCATGTTCTGCAATCAAAGAGTGCAATATGAGCAGAAGCATAATTTTACCATGTACCACAAAGCCAACATGAGATGCAACAGTCTCCATTGTTGGTGGGGGCCTCATGACCCTGGCCAACAAAATCTTGTCTTCTGAGTAATCTTTCCCAAACCCACAAAGTACCTTCTGCATTTAAACTCCCTGGGTGATATTTTCACATTTAAAGGCGCACACTCTTGTAAGACTTTCTCAGTCACCTGGTTGAGTTTCTACTGCACTTTATCCAACCATAAAACTCCCAAGAACTCCCATCTGTGCCCTGTATGATGTGCATACTGATTTGCCATCTGTGCTCCTTCAGGTGTGCCTACACACATTTAAGATGCTTTTCTAAATCAGTAAGCTACTCAAAGAAATTAGCAATACATGAAACCTTTTTACAGAAGGTAAGCTGTGTCTATTTTACCTGCACTGCTCTTTTATTTTGTTGTTGCTGCTGCTGCTGTTGTTTTGACCCCTGTAGTGAACTGTTCCTCTGGCTTAAAAGCCTTCCAGGGCTTAAAAGCACTGAATTTGGTTTCTTGTTATTTTTAACTAAATACTTCATTCTTATCCAAATCTTGTCCCTTTTTCTGTTTTTCCTCCTTTTTCTCATCCCCAAACCCAATTTATATACCAACCTAATCCACCAGAGCCTCTTTTACATAATACAACTCATCATGCATCTTAGCATGGCCACACACACCCACACACACCCATGCTAGCCAGCACCAAGGTTCCTCCTTCTTAACTACAAGAAAAACACAGTCTTCACCATCTTGGTGATCTGGCATCACACCATTTCCCTCAGGCCTCTTTCCTTGTTCTTGCTTTCCTTTTCACCTCACTTTCCAGTTCTTCATTGTTAAACTCTTCATGGGTTCCAAGATTTTGGAGTCCATATGGAGCTATTTAACACAAATCTATTTTGTACTTTCTTTTCCTTACACCTCACCCCAGCTGTAAGAATGGAACCAGGACTTGCTTCTTACCACCGTATTAGCAGCTGGCATATTAGCACCCACCAGTGGGTCAAGTCTTGTGAGAACATCATGCCATTGTTCTGATTTCAAGATGGCAACAGCCATGTCATGCCTGGAAGACAGCTTTTCACAACACATGCAACCATATATTCATATATACACACAGATATACTATTCATTCCCCTTTTATATGTTATTCACTTTATATTCATACATATACACATATTGGTACTTATTACATATATTTAAGGACTTAAATGTAATGAAGTTTTAAATGAAAAATGACCGAGTATAATGGTGTATACTTTTACTCCTAGCACTGGGAGGCAGAGGCAAGAAGATCTCTGTGAGTTCAGAGCCAGACTGGTACACATCAAGTTCTAGGCCAACCAAGACTATACAGTGGGACCCTGTCTCAAAAAGATAGAAAAAAAATCAAATATACTAATGTGAGATTGCACAGGGTTCAAGAATATTTTGATGATCAGCAACTTTTACATACAATATATCTCTTTGAAAGCTATTTATAATAAACTGTTGCATACATAGAAACCTTTAAAAAGACTGTTAGTCCTTATAATTCAAAGGAGGAGAATTCTAACAGCCTAGTCTCTAAGTAATGATACAAGCTGATTGGTTAGGCACTCTTCCAAGTTAAATCTAGGTTTAATTTTATTTGTTGACAGGTAAGTTTTCAAATTGAAATAGAAAAATATCAGGCATAGTACAACAGTCTCTACTGTTGTATGATTCCTTAACAGAGATAAACTAACCAAGATGACAGAACTTATCTTACTCAGCAAAGCTTGCCAGTTATCAGAAGTGAGTTAACATTATCATCAGGTGTGCTTCTGGAGATATCTTTGATTTCAGAATACTGAAGAAACAAAGAAAGTTTAGAACATCAGCAGGAATCCAAGTTGTAGAGTCAACCATTCTAATGTTCCAGTGACTACTGAGGATGCATACGCACTAAAAAGGATGTCAGAAAGGCCAAAGTAAACGCCCTGGCTAATCTTCATGATGCGTGGTCCTGAGCTCTGTAGTATCCAAAAGCCAAATCTTTTGAGAGATTTTTAAAGGTTATTTTGGAATGCTCACAACTGGCTTCACACTATGAAGGAAGTATGATTGTAAATTACACAAGGAAATCTCTTTCAGGACAAACACTTGGTGGCACCAGAGGACCTTAGTGGAATTTCTCAAAAATTCTTACACGAAATTACCCATCAGAACAAAGACTGACTAGAAACCATACTCAACTGTAGTACTAACAGAAGTTTCACTAAGACTGCTGTGGCTTTCCCTGGTGATACTTCCTGTGTCAGCAGAACCCTCCTGATTAAACTGTCATTCTTGTAAATCCAAACCTCAGCTCCTGTAAATAGGCTTCCTAAAATTAGCCCTAGAAAGGGTTCTGTGTTCTCATCACTGCCTACTTCTTCCCAGGATTGACTCAACCTTGCCGTGGAGCTACAGTTCCGAGAGTAAAAGGATTTCTTAAGTGTTTCTAAACAGGCTCTGTAGTGACACAGCACTCACTTTATCAGCATTTTTATTAGAAAACCTTGTAAAGTCTTGTCACTAATTCAGAAACTTGCTGTCACCATCATCTGCAGTCTTAAAGAAAAACAGTAAATAGCACTTCAGTGTTACTCATGCTCTCCCACTGTCTCCGCCTTCTAAGACTGATGTTCCACAGCTTTGCAAGCATGGGCTTTCACCATGCTACCTTGTTAGAGGTTGTCCTATAAAACTGGCTGTTTCTCTCCTGATCTGAGGCATTTCTTTGCTTCAGAAAAACCTAGTAAAGTACTTCAATGGATTTATACAATGTGTTTCAAAATCATATCAACACTGAATGTTAGTACACTCCTTCTACATGATTTAAAACTCAAAGATATCTTCTAGAAATTACTCAAAGAAAATGAAATACCTAGAAGCCATGTTAGAAAAATCAGTTGCTCTGGCTTTTAGAACAATAGCTAAACTCCAGGGCATATCTTTGGAGTTTCTAAATGAACAGATATTAGGTTTCACTCTCCAATACCTAGACTGCCATGCTACCAAGAGATTCAAGAGTAGAAAATGCTAAGAAAACTTTAGAAACAGAATGTCTTCAGGAAATAAAACAACTCTCAACCAAAGGAAATGGATCAGGAAGATCCATTATAGTATATACTAAGATATACTATATTATATATCCAAAATAAACAGTACAGACAGCCTTTCCTACTGGGCTTGCAGAGAGATCTAGGTCAAGAATCAAGAAATTAGACCCTGTCTGGCATAGTAGTGGATGCCTTTAATCCAAGTGTTCAGGAAAAAGGTGAATTTCTGTGATTCCAGGCCACCCTGGTCTACAAAGTGAGATCCTGTCAGAGAGAGAGAGAGAGAGAGAGAGAGAGAGAGAGAGAGAGAGAGAGA
>NW_021604618.1:9111559-9125705 GCF_004785775.1 Grammomys surdaster | reverse complement strand
AGAGAGAGAGAGAGAGAGAGAGAGAGAGAGAGAGAGAGAGAGAGAGATCACAGGATGAGGAGGAAGAGGAGGAGGGGGGAAGGGAAGGAAAGAGAAAGATGGGGACGGAGGGAGAAAAAGAAGGAGGGAGAGAGGGAAAAGGGAGGGGAAGGAAGGAAGGAGGGAAGGAAGGAAGGAAAGAAAGACCAACAAATTAAGACCTGAAAGCCAGCTTTGACCAGCTACCTGTTTTGTATGACCATTAAGCTAAGAATTCTTTTCAAATTTTAAATAGTTTAAAAGAAAAAAAAACAAAAAAGGAATAACATACTCATCTAAGCACTACCATGGATGTTAAATAGCTGTGATGGAAGACTATCTGGTCCACAAAGTCTGAAATATTTACCATATGGTTCTGTACATAAAAACCATGTGGACTCCTAACCTAGATCATCAGAGTCACCAACTGCAATACTTTATGAGGCTTTTAATTCTGTATGCATGCCTGAGTATTTTATTTCCTCCTTGTTAACAATCCAGAACCTTCAATGAGAAAATGCATACTATTTCTTAAATGACATCTCCAATGTCATTATCCTGAATATTGTTTTCTGAGTTCTTGGCCACCTGTGGGAGGAGTCAGATAATAGATTGAAATTATGATTTGGAGATGGTTTCTGTTCTCTTGGTTTAAATTGGGTGCTCTTAACTACTAATTTATGAGTAATCTACAGCCCGATAATGATCTTTTTCCTTGGCATTTTTCCATGTTGGCATATCAAATGTGAGACTCAAGTTTAAATACTCTTTTATAGATACTATCCTATCTAATGAGCCAATAATCAAAAAAGACAGGAAACACACACATAGTATACATTGTATATAGTATATATTATAACATAAAAACATATATATCATATATTATGTAAATATCCATCTCCAGAATCAACCATATTTGCTACCATTACTTCATAAACAGTATAAATCTGATTTATTACATTCTAAATAATAATGGTCTTCTCCCCAGGTCAAATTGAAGAAAGAATACTAAGAACTAAAATCTCTTAGAAAAAAGAAAAGAAAAAAACAGAACAGAACATTCAGAACTAAAAAGTTCTGAGAACACCAGTCTCAAAATCATTTTGTCTTTGAAAACTTGCTCCTAATAGTTTTTAATAAGAACATTTTTTTTAAAAAACAATAAAACTGTGTCACAGTTTTGGACCAATGCATAAACTAAGATACTTGCTTACCTGGGTAAATCCCTAGTTTATAAAACAATACTCCATTCTCAAAACTGGCTTCAAGATCCTCACACTGTTACCTTGACCTAACCTAAAATATTACACCACAAATTTGTCAATCCCAATCAATCCCCTGATTTAAAACTATACCTAAAGACATTGGAACCTAAACCCAAAAACCCTCTCTATATTCTCATTCCCATGTGCCCCTTTTAAAAACTCAAGACTGTAAAATGTTCTCACTATGATGAGTTCTAATAAATACAGCTGTTTTAACAGGTTGTTTGATGATATTCTGATCAACACAGCTCAGTACTTCTTATTCACGCTGCTGACAGTGGAGGACAGTTTCTTCATTTATACGTGTTTGTAAAGCACTATAGGAACCTGGCTTTATTGTTCTCCCAGTGAAAGCCAGCTTTAATGCTATTTATTTAATAATCTATTATTCCTCGTATACCTGAAAGCTACTTCTATCATTAATTAAGTTACTATATGTATTTGGCTCTGTTTTGGGGCTCTACTATGGTATGTTTACTAAAAATATATTTCTATATACCACAGTGCTATTTTAACTTTTTAAATCTTTATTTGTGCACATAGGTATGTGTATGTGTGCATACACACATGTGTGGAGGTCATAGGAGTTGGAGGACTGAACTCTAGCATCAGGTTTGGCAGTAGGTGCCTTTACCAGCTGAACCATCTCACTAGCCCTATTGTAATTATTATAGCTTTATAATATGTTCAAGGATCAAAGTCCCAGTACATCATCCTCTTTTTACTCCACCATTTCCAGGCTATTCCTCTATATTTATTCCATACATGCCTTGAAGTCAGCCTAAGCACTCCCAAACATGCTCCTGCTAGCTTTAAAAGAATTACATTAAATTTTTTTATTTAGTGAATTACTGAATTTTAAAATTTTTATGTGTTTGAGTTTTTGCTTGCACATATGTCTGTGCACCACTTGCATGCCTAGTTCCTGCAGAGGCCAGAAGAGGGCACTAGATATCCTGGAACTGGAGTTACAGACAGTAGTGAGCCACCATGTAGATACTGGAACTGAATCTGGGTCCTCTGGAAGAACAGCCTCTCCAGACTCTCCTATTCTAAATTGAATATTGTTGATTCTTACTATCTGAAAAAGAGATGTATCCAAGTGCAACGGAAAATACCTCTAGTCCCAGCTCTTCAGAAAGCTGAGGTGGGAAGGAAGATCACTGGTTCAAGACCAAACTGGACACAGAAAGACACAGTTTCAAACGAACTCAGAAACCAAGTACGAGTTTCATTTTAAAATCTACTCAGAGTTCAACTTGTACTTAGTATCCACCTGTTTTCTCTGTCCACGAATAGGACTGTAGATCTGCCCCTCAAATAATCTACCCTGGTACTTCCATATTCTGTACAACTACATAGGCCAGACTTACCTTAAAATTTGCCATAATTTCTAGTAAAATTTAAACTCTGTCATTGGAATTCATTGTCTTAGATTTTACCCTTAAGGAGAAGAATCACCACCTTAATCTTCATTCTTTGTGTTAATTTTACTTTGATAAGAAGGTATACCAAGTGCTATCATAAATGTTATAATGCAGTTGAGATTACAGATTTCTATTTGGTTACATAATACACCACCATCCTGGGGAAACATGGTTCTACCTCTTAGCTTTCGGTACTTTCAAAAACACTTATTCCCTTCCCACACTAAAAGATTTGTTAGATACAAACAGAAGTTTTCAGCAGATTTGTCCTCAGTGTAATATCAGAAAGCTTTAAAATTCTGAAGCCACAAGTATTATCAACAATTTTAGTGTGAACTGTCCTGAGCCCATATTTTAAATGATGCACCCCCAAATATATGTAAGAAATCTAAAAATTAATTTTGTTGTAAGAATTAGAATATAAGATTTACCTTACTTTATTTTATGTGTGTAAATGTTTTGCCTGCATGTACATGTATATATACCATGTCCAGGTCTGGAGCCTGCAGAGGCCAGAAGAGGGTAGATCCCCTGGAACTAGAGTTACGGATGATTGTGAGTTCCATCTGGGTACTGGGAAAAGAACACGGGTCCTCTGTAAGAGCAGCAGGTGGTCCTGACCAGTGAGCTGTCTCTCCAGTCCCTGGGATGTATTTCAAAGATGCTGAAGATGATAACTTGGGAGGGGAGTGCTTACCTTTTGCCATTTCAGTTCTTGTGTCTCCATAATAATTTTAGCAATCTGCTCTTCATATTGAGTCTCTGCTTCCTAAATTGAAAAGAAAAAGAATGCTATGAAAATGAAAAGTTCAAGCATTTCATTCCAGCTCTTTCTAGAGAGACAGAAATGGTACACCTTCACACTCAAAGGAGGGAAACCTGGCATTTTGCAAATTGAATGTATAAATCCAGCAGAGGACTATGGACCTAAACCAATCAAGTAATCTAGAATCTGGCTAGAGGTTGGGAATGCTGGCACACACCTTTAACATACCAACACTTGGGAGGTAGAGACAGGCATACTATATCTTTGAGTCTGATGGTCGTAGTTCAACCCCTAGACTCCCTAGAAGTAGAAGGGAATAACCTACTCCACAACGTTTTCCTCTGACCATCACACACATGCTATAGAATGACACAACAACAATAATAGAAATTCTTTAAAGAAAAAATGCACTGCCTTAATAAAAAGATAATCTTTCCCAGAAGCTTCCGAACATGCATGTCAGATAATAATCTGATTGCCATAATGGAGTTACTCGCACTCTCTAAAAGCAGTCACTTGTGGGAGAGTACTTCAGGAATAACTACCAGGATTATCTGGCTCACACCAATGAAAAGTGAACCCTAAAGCAGGAAGGAAATGCATGCCAACAAGTGACAACATTACTTGCTACATGAAAACTGAAACCGATATTAGAATCCCTTGTAGTAATACATTATTATAATTAAAGCTGACTGGCCAGAGATGGTAATACACACCTGTTAACTCACCTACTCAAGAGGGAGACAGAGGATTTCAAGTTCAAAGCCAGGTGAATAACAATGGAAGACTTATTAAAAAATAAATACACATATGTGCATTTATATACTATATGCATGTATTTCTTCCAAAATCAGCTGTGTTAAAATGCCGAAGAGGGCTGGAGGTGGCTCAGCAGTTAAGAGCACATGTTGCTCAGCAGAAGACCCGGGTTCAATTCCTAGCACATACATGGTCACTCACAGTTAACTTCAATTCCAGGATATTAGACATCCTCTTCTGAACTTCAAGAGCACCAGACAAAACACTCAAACACACAAAATAAATAAATCTTTAAAAATATTTTAATGTAGAATATTATGTTTCATCATGTCAGTGTGGTTATACTATTTTTAGTAGACTGTAAGATGTTATCATGATATTGTTCTTGGTTATATGTATATATTGATTGATCCAGGAGATAATTTTATAAGACAAGTACTCTTATTATTTTAGCTGAAGAAATGGAGGAAGCAAAAGATAGTTTCTTAGTGCCCTAGTTTGCTATCTAGTGCTGTGATAAACAACATGACCAAAAACAACTTGGGAGAGGAAAGGGTTTATTTCAGCTCAAGTATATATTCCAGCAACAAGGAATTGGCCTGTGACCATGTCTGTGAGGTATTTTCTTAATTTAGTTGATGTAGGAGAGTTCAGTCTCCTGTCAGCAGTAACATTCTTGGGTCTGTGGGCCTGGGCTGAATAAGGATGGTAATGAAGCAAACCAGTAAACAACATTTCCTCATAGTCTCTGCTTCAGTTTCTGCCTTGAGCTCCTTCCCTGACATTCTGGGTTTGGTCACTGTGTATGGGATGGATTCCCAGGTGGGGCAGTCTCTGGGTAGCCTTTCCTTCAGTCTCTGCTCCACACTTTGTCTCTATATTTCCTCCTGTGAGTATTTTGTTCCCCCTTCTAAGAAGGACAGAAGTATCCACACTGTGGTCTTCCTTCTTGAGCTTCATATGGTCTGTGAGTTGTATCTTGGGTATTCCAAGCTTTGGGGCTAAAATCCACTTATCAGTGAGTGAATACCACTTTTGTGATTGGGCTTCCTTACTCAGGATGATATTTTCTAGTTCCATCCATTTGCCTAAGAATTTCATGAAGTCATTGATTTTAATAGTGAAGTAGTACTCCATTGTGTAAACGTACCACATTTTCTGTACCTATTCCTCTGTTGAAGGACGTCTGGGTTCTTTTCAGCTTCTGGCTATTATAACTAAAGCTTCTATGAACATAGTGGAGCATGAGTCCTTGTTATATGTTGGAGCATCTTCTGAGTATATGCCCAGGAGTGGTATAGCTGGGTCCTCAGGTATGCTATGTCCAATTTTCTGAGGAATCACCAGACTGACTTCCAGAGTGGTTGTACCAGCTTGCAATCCCACCAACAGTGGAGGAGTGTTCCTCTTTCTCCACATCCTCAACAGTATCTGCTGTCATCTGAGTTTTTGATCTTAGCTATTCTGACTGGTGTGAGGTAGAATCTCAGGGTTGTTTTGATTTGCATTTCCCTGATGACTAAGGATGTTGAACATTTCTTTAGGTGCTTCTAGGCTATTCAATATTTCTCAGTTGAGAACTCTTTGTTTAGCTCTGTACCTCATTTTTAAATAGGATTATTTGATTCTCTGGAGTCTAACTTCTTGAGTTCTTTGTATATATTGAATATTAGCCCTCTATTAGATGTAGGATTGGAAAAGATCTTTTCCCAATCTATTGGTTGCCGCTATATCCTATTGACTGTGTCCTCTGCCTTACAGAAGCTTTGCAATTTTATGAGGTCCCATTTGTCTATTGTTGATCTTAGAGCATACACCACACCATTGGTATTCTGTTCAGGAAATTTTCCCCTGTGCCCATGTGTTCAAGGCTCTTCCCCACTTTCTCTTCTATTAGTTTCAGTGTATCTGGTTTTATGGCGGTCCTTGATCCACTTGGACTTGAGCTTTGTACAAGGAGATAAGAATAGATCAATTTGCATTCTTCTGCATGCTAACCACCAGTTGAACCAACACCATTTGTTGAAAATGCTTTCTTTTTTCCACTGTATGGTTTAGCTCCTTTGTCAATGATCAAGTGTGTGGGTTCATTTCTGGGTCTTCAATTCTATTCCATGGATCTACCTGTCTGTCACTGTACCAATACCATGCAGGTTTTTGTCATTATTTCTCTGTAGTACAGCTTGAGGTCAGGGATGGTGATTCTCCCCAGAAATTCATTTATTGTTGAGAATAGTTTTCACTGTCCTGGGTTTTTTATTATGCCAAATGAATTCGCAAATTGCTTTTTCTAACTCTATGAAGAATTGAGCTAGAATTTTGATGGGGATTGCATTGAATTGACTACAGGCATTCTTAATTTCAGAGCTTGTACTTGATCCCAAATTATCTGCCTCTAGCGTCTCTTAAATACCGCCTTCTATTACCTTTAAGAGATTATGGGTCTGAAAAGACATACAGGTTGTTATAATACACTGCTTCAACAAATCCTCACACTCTTTATAATCCACACAAGTTAGAAAGGCATTCAAAACCCTTTACCAGGGCCAGTGAGATTGCCTCAGTGGATATAGGCACTTGCAGCACAACGTGGTGACCTGAGTTAATCCCTTTCACCCACATGACGGAAGGGGAGATTGTCTGATCTCTGCCCTCTCTCCCTCTCTCTCTCTCTCTCTCCCTCTCCCCCCCCCACCCACACACACGGGGGGGGGGGGCAGATGCACATTTTAAGGTTTTAAAAACCTTTTGTCTACATATAAATACATTCTGATTTTGATAGAACATTTTCAAATAAAAATTAGAAATAGTTGATGTATGAAAAAACATAAAAGTAAAGAACTAATGTGAGGGCTCAAATATGGCATAATGTAAAGAGGATCTGAGTTCCACTTCCCAGTACCCAGGTCAGGTGGCCTGTATCTCCAGCTCAGGGGACTCTGATACCTCTCACTTCCACTGGCACCTGCACTCACATGCACATATTCACAAAGACATACACACATGCACATAATTAAAAGCAAAAATAAATATTTTTTAAAAAGCCAATCGGAATGCTTTGATAATTTCCATATCAGAAACCTTCCTAATAATTTGCTAATGTAAAAACAGCTGCTTTGATACTATTAGAAAATGAAGTTTTAGGTATTTTTTTTATCGATATCAGAGATATTATCATGAGTAACTTTTGGCTAATTAGACTAAGAGAATATACAAAAGAGTGTATAATATTTTATGAAACAACATAGAGAAACTGAGTTGAGCAATTTTAGAGGAGACAGATTATAAATTTGAAAGGAGATTAAAAGTACTCAGTTACAGTTTGGGCTTCCTAAACACGTGCCTGCTGTATGTGTTATATCCCTAAATCTGTTCAGGGTCAAGAATTGAAAGGGTCTGACCAACACACAGCCCATCTTGTAAAACTACAGCCTGAAGCAAGCACTTTAAAAGACCACAACACTTTCTAAAGGTTATAAAGAGTAAATAAACCATCAAATTACTCCTCCTTTATTGTTTTTGTAAAAACACTTAAATCCTTGTAGTCCTAAGGCATCTAATAAAAAATAAACACTTTTAGGGTTCTATATTCTAGGATACTTTATTGAACTTGGAAGATAGGATTTTTCTTGCTAAATTTATTTTCTATCATTGACAATCTAATAAGATTTTTTATTAAAACTTTTAAAAGTTGCATGATTGACAGAAGAAAAACATACTAGCTAAATGATAAAGACTAAAAATAAGTTTAGTAGAAAACTTGGAGCTAAAATGCCATGAAAGTATAAGTGTATAACAATGCTACTCTTGGCAGTGTGGCTAATATCCATTTATCAGTTTTCTGTGTAAAATAAAGGTATGTGCTCTACAGATTGTAATGATCCAATCAATGGTAACTGCACTGATTTTCTGGGCACCAAAAGGTAATGTAAGATTATTTGCTACATATTACACTATTGTGTGTCCAGTGTTCATGAAGTCTCCTTAGCAAATCATTGTTATTTCAGACTACTCAAAATTCCATTTAATTTTGTCCTTAGAACCCAAGGACTTATTACTATTTGGATACTTAACAGATTTTTTGTAAAGTAATTTTTATTTATAATTTTATCATAATACATACTATGTGGTAACATAGTTGTTTACTGGCATGACATGCTGTACATACAAAACTTGAGTCTGCTTAAAGTAAACCCAGAAATGGTTCATAAAAGCACATAAAGTGAAAAAATATTTTAATACTCTCAAGGCTTCAATGGAAAAGGTCTTTCATCCTCATTATACAACTGATTTGGATCAGCAATATACCTTGCTTAAAAACTGTCAAATCCCACACTGAAATAGGAATTTCTATGTGGTTTTCAATACAATACAGACTTTCAATTCAACATAATTCCTACCCTACCCAGTCATATGCCAGCCACCCAAATCCTGAATTTGTGACCCCTGTGCTATTATTGATCATCTCTATTCCTTATCAGTAATCCCATGAATCCTTTTGTCAACATTATTTATCAGAATCAAATCTAAGGCTTGGGATGACTTGACAGTAAGCATGCCTTGCATAAATGAAGCCCTCTTCAGTTCAATTCCCACAGGTAGTGGTACATGTCTAACACCTAGCATTTCAGAGATGGAAGCAGGAGGATCAGGAGTTTATTGCCATCCTTTGCTTCACCAGTTCAAGTCAAGCCTAGAGACAGGAGACTCTGCCTCAAAACAAATAAGAAATGGAATCAAAATTCTACAGTGCACATACTATGGATTCAATATGAACTATTTTGTTGATTCAGATTGTTAATTTGTATGTTTTTATTCATTTAAAGCATTCCATTGTTTCAAATTATATCATTACCAATTTAGCACAGCATGGTGATGCGCACCTTTGATCCCAGCACTGGGGAGACTCAAGGAGGTGAATGTCAAGGCCAGCCTGGGTTACATGGTAAGACCAGTCTCTTAAAACTGAAAAACAAATTATTTATGGATATTAACATTGAATCTTTAAATATGTGTGTTTCTTCCTCCCCTCAAGACTCGGAGATCTATGTGGAAGATGCTAGAAAATTTTTAAGAGCCAGAGGTGATGAATGACTTGAAGGAAACAGTATTTTCCAGATACAATGGGGCTAAAACATATATGAACTCACAGAGACTACAACAACATGCACAATACCTGCACAAGTTCAAACCAGACAAAATCCCAATATGTAGAAAGTGAAACAGTCCCACCCCAACTCCAAGTGCACATATGTGTATGCTTGTATAGTGTGCGTGCACTTGTGTGTGTACTTTTTGTTTTATTTTTGTGTTTGTTTGGGTTTTGTTTGGTTTTGTTTGTTTTTAAGAGAGAAAGAATATGAAGTTGGGTCACTAGAGAAATTGGATGATCTGGAAGGAGTTGGGTGAGGGGAAAGAATATGACCAAAATATATTCTATAAAACATTTTGAAAAATTTTTAAAAGGCCTGCAGTACCACTTACCACTGGTGGCAAAAATAGACAGACAGACAGACAGACAGACAGATATATGTATTTCATTTGAAATACCCACAAAGATCAGAAAATTAGTAAAGGACTGTAGTGAACTTTCAAGGAAAGGAAGAAAGATAAAGGAGAAAGTGGAATAATGGAGCAGGAAGTATTAAATAATGTGGGGCATGGGAGGCAACGCAGAGAAGGGAATACAGGATCAAAACTAAAGATCTTTGAAAAAGTATCACTCACAATGACTGGGGCCTAAGTACATCAATCACTAATTAAGAAACTTCCCTGTAGGCTTCCCTACAGCTGGATTTTATGAAGGCATTTTCTCAATTGAGATTCCATTCACTCAGATGACTCTAGTTTGTATAGCCAGCGCAAATACCACATCCAGATGCAACTTGAAAAGAGAGTTTATTTACTCTTACAGCTTGTAGTCCATGAAATTCAAGACAGGACATAATGGCAGGATCCTGGAAGCAGGAACTGAGGCGGAGGTCATAAAGAAGTGCTGCTTCTTACCTTGCTCTCTCTGGCTTGTTCAGACTCTTACACCATCCTCGTCATGAGCTAGACCCTTTTACTCAATAAAAAAAATATCTCTCTCTCTCTCCTCTCTCTCTCTCTCTCTATCTCTCTATCTCTATCTCTATCTCTATCTCATTGTTGGGCTGTGGAAATGGCTCAATGAGTAGAGCTAGTAGCCATGCATACCTGATGAGTCAAGTTTGATCCCCAGAACCCATGTGAAAAAGGAAGGAGCGAACCAACTCCACAAACCTCTATTTTTTTCTTTATAAATAAGTGGCTGTTTGGGGGCTTCTTTTCTTAAAAGAAAAATGCAAAACATCAAGGCTTTCTATTTAAAATCTTAAGAGGGGCTCACCCTTCTCATACGCAGCTCTTCTAGTGCTTCAAGTAAACTTGTTCTGAAATCAAGGAGCTGAATAGAAACCATTGTCTCTGAAGAACTCTGAAGAGTGAAGGTAGAAACTGATGATTTGGTGTTGAAACTGTCCTCCATGTTAGTATTTATTTCATTTCCTGCAATTCAAAAAAGTTTTAGGTAATAAAAGATCACTTATTTATGTTTTTCTAGAAAAACTATAGTTACCATAAAAACATTATCCCATAACTCTCCAAGTTCAACATTAAATAACAATATTGCTATCCCTCTTACTTCAATAGTCAAAGAAAAACACTTGGCAGCAAAGGTTCTATTCTATTTCTCATGGCTCGAGAGTCTGTTGGGTACCTAAGT
Source organism: Grammomys surdaster (assembly GCF_004785775.1). Lineage (NCBI taxonomy): Eukaryota > Metazoa > Chordata > Mammalia > Rodentia > Muridae > Grammomys > Grammomys surdaster. The sequence continues at coordinate 9,114,725 of NW_021604618.1, read as the reverse complement.
ACCATTTAAGACTACATTATCTGCCCCTATACACCAAACTTGTGACGGATGAGTTCCTAATTCTGCAGGCAAGGTTTGGCTCTTTACCAGAAGCTTGATGCCAAGATAGATAAACATTCTCTTTCTAAACTTTGCTTACATGAAGCTGATTTTCAACGATACTATTCACACTAATTAATAGCAATAAAATTTTAAACACAATAAAATTTAAAGAGCCCTTTGGTAACTGTCTTTTATTAAAATCTAGGTACTTAAATGTCTCAACATATGAAGTGTATGAGTCAGGTTATAAGACACTTTCCTTTTCAACTTTTCAATTTGAAACAATTCTACATTCAAAAGCAGTTGCAAGAATAAGTACAGGGAAGTCCTATGCACTATCCATTCAGTCATCTCTAACATTACCATCTTGTTTAGCAATGGTATAATATTTAAATGTATATATGATATTGGTATAATCTATACAGTTTATAGAAATTTTACCAGTGATACATGGATTTCTTTGTGTATACATATATATGCATGTGTTTATTGATACTATGATCACAATCAAAATGCAGAATCTTACCATTATCAAAGGGCTCTCATACAATCCCTTTGTTGCCACTTTCCCTTCTTCCCATCTTAACCTCTAGCAAATGGGTTTTTTTTGTTTTGTTTTATCTTTTTGTTTTTGAGACAGGGATTCTCTGTGTAACCCTGGCTGTAAATTCACTCTGTAGATCAGGCTGGCCTCAAACTCACAGAGATCCACCTGCCTCTGCCTCCCAAGTGCTGGGATTAAAACCATGCACCCCTACATCTGGCACAAATAATTACTTTAATCTTAATTTCAGATACATTTGTTAAGTAAAAGAAACTTCAATCTATTCATGCAATTTTAAATGCTTCAACATCAGTAATGTCCTAAAGAATCTTGAAGAAACAAATAAAAGTTCCTGCCAATTACCCTGGGTACTCAAGTAATCCTGACATATAATTTTTCCAGGATAATAAGCAGCACACAAAGTTAACCAGGAACAAAAGGATATATAGCAATATAAGAACCACCAGAGGGGCTGGAGAAATGGCTCAGTGGTTAAAAGCACTGACTGCTCTTCCCGAGGTCCTGAGTTCAATTCCCAGCAACCACATAGTGGCTCATAACCATCCATAATGGGATCTGATGCCCTCTTCTGGTGTGTCTGAAGACAGCTACAGTTGCTTATTTCTGCTGGTTCTTAATTTTCTTTCTTTCGTTTTAAAAGTGTTTCTTCAAGATTCTAGATTGTTTCTAAAATATATAATGAAAAAAAGAGATAGTTGGGTTTTGGAGAAGATTGGGTACAGCTAGAAAAATGGCTCAGTAGAATAGAAAACATACAATGTAAAATACCTAGAGTACACCAAGGAAATAACAAACGTACAGTACAGCAAAGCAGGTAAGGGACAATGGAAGCAAAGCACAGGGTGGTTATACAGTAAGGAGAAAGAACAGGAACAGAATAACATTTTAAGAGATAATAACTGAGAAATTCCTGAACCCAAAGGTGCTACAAGTCAAGAATCAAGTGACTTCCGCAATGAGTAACTAAAAAGAAATCTACACTCAACTCACTGTTATCACAGTGAAGTGACCCAAACTAATGTGAAAAAAATCTTAAAACCAACCATGGAAAAAAAATGATTGATAATATTTCATAGAAGCCTCACTTTCGGTGATCCTGTGTTCTAGGTTGCTTTCTATTGCTGCGATAAACACCGTTACCAAAAGCAATTTAGGAAGGAAAGAGTTTACCTCAGGTTATAGGATATAATCTGTCAGGAAGAGAAGCAAAGGCAGGAACAAAAGCACAGACCATGAAGTAATAACGCTAACTGGCTTATGTCCTCTGGCTTGCTCATGTACCTTCCCCATACAACCTACCCAGGGGTGGCACACAATAGACTAGGCCCTCTCTGAACCAATCATTAATCAAGAAAATTCCCCCACAGATATTGAGAGACCAAATCTTTTGGGTTCATACTCCATCTTAGAGAACCTGACCTAAGGTTGAACTCAAGTTAACTCTCAGGGAGGTACCTAGCACCAGTTTCCAGGCTACCCCATAGCAAGACCTGTGTCTAGCACCAGTTTCCAGGTTATTCTCCAACAAATTTGCACCCCCAGGTTACAAGCCTGCCCTGACACTTGACTTCCTAGCAACCACCAATCAGGAGGAAAACAGAACCAATTAGATGGTTCCCAGCACCAGCTAATTGTTATGTTAAAGGTCATATTGGCCCGCCAATCAGATGTGTACCACGCTAGATACTCCCTTCTTGCCTCTATAAATGCTTGCCTAAAACTGGGCTTGGGGCCCCCTCCCATTCTACTGTCTTAGAGACAGTGGTGTAGCCCAAGCTTGAGCTTGAATAAAGGACCCCAATGCAATTAAGTGGGATTTGGCTCCTTGGTGATCTTTTTGGGTTTCATGAATGTTTCATGGCACAACAATAGTCTACAGGCCTATCCAATAGAAGCAATTCCTCATCTAAGGGTCCCTCTTCCTAAGTGTGTCAAGTTGACAACCAAGAATAGCCATCACATCATGCTACTCAAGACCCAGACAGAAATCTTACATAGAAAAATAATCAATCTACAAAGAGAATGCAACAATTTTAAACCTACATGCACCTAAACAATAGGGCACCAAATTATATGAAATGAAAGCTGGTGGGATTGAAAGTAACAGAGAATTCTATCATGACAACAGGCGACTCCAATAATAAATAAAATAAAACAAATTATTACTAAAGTAGTAGAACACTTGGAAGCTGCAGACATAGCTCATTCAGTTAAGTACTTGCTGTGGAAGCACACAGACCTGAGTTTGGATTCCCCAGCACCAACATAAAGCCTGGGCACAATACACATGTCTCTAATCCCAGCACTGGGGACATGGCAACAGAAAGAGCCCTGAAGATCTCTGATCAGCCAATCTAGCCAAATAAGTGAGCTCCAGGTTCCCTAAGACGTCCTTTTTCAAAAATTAAGGTAGAAAGTAATGAAGAAGACACCCAACACTGACCTCAGGCATCCATATGCACAGACCCAATCACATACACACCACAGAGAGAAAGAGAGGAAGAAAGAAAGAAAGAAAGAAAGAAAGAAAGAAAGAAAGAAAGAAAGAAAGAGAGAGAT
>NW_021604618.1:9101711-9111459 GCF_004785775.1 Grammomys surdaster | reverse complement strand
AGGGGAGGGAGGGAGGGAAGGAAGGAACCTGTATAAAACTACTAAGCAATGGTAACAACCATGTGTTACTCAATATGTTATGAGAAATCAAAGGTAAAATTACAAAGATAAAGCAGAAATAAATGAAACAGATATTAGAAAGATAAAAATATTAATTATGCAAAAATGTCTTTTTATAAATATTTTAAGAACTGACAAACCTTTAAGTAGTCTTCAAGAAGGGAAACAAGATTCAGATGGCAAAAATCAAGAATGAATGAGGGGATGTTGCTGCTACTATCTACTGCCATCTGCTGCCTGTATCCTGTTGCTCTACCTGAATAGAAGCTGTGAAGAAGTGACGAAGAGACTCTTCTAGTGTGATAGCCCAAGAGCCTTGAGTACCCAAGACCTAGGAGCTAGACCAGCATCCTTGAGGTTGACAATTTCAGGTCTGAGAGTCAGAAGCCTACTACACCACAGTTTAGAAGCCAGCAAGTTACTCTTCTAGATACTTAGCTAGAAGCTTATTGCCCTGGCCTTTAACCACTAGTGTCCCTTACAGTTGGCAGCTATTGCTATCACCAGAAGTAAGCAGTAAAAGCAGATATTGACTGCCATATTACAATCCCAGGAAAAAAGAGGGTGTTGGAACACTCAGCTACTACAATGGAACTATTACAGCACTCCTGCCTACAGTCAGAACTATTGGCCTTTGATGGCAGCTAGTGCTATAGCTCTCAGGCTTTGAGTTTTAGGACCTTTGGCCCTTAAATCTTGGCACATCCCTGGAGTTCTTCCAGCAATCAGAACCTGCACTCTCTGGTATCTGTCCTGGCGTCTCTGTTCCTCACTGTTTCTTCCCTGCTGCTCTCTGGAACCCTCTAACCATGTTCTTGCCACTACTGCTGCTACTGCCACCACTCCTCCTCCTGCCACCACCACCCCTGCTGCCACTGCTACCCCTGCAGCCACAACTACCACCATCACCCATGCTGCCTTTGCCACAGCTGCCTATCTATTGTCACTGTCTCCATGATACCAACACAGCTTGCTCTACTCATGATAAAGATCAAAAGGAGACAAGACGGCTTGAGAAAATCTTTTCACTGGAATTAATAGACACTACCAGGAAGCAGTAGAAGAGGGTAGTCTCAGGATGACCTGAAAAGAAAAATCTGCTCATGTAGTCAGCAAGGGGATGTGTGGTAAGGGAGTTCTGCACCAGTCACTCAACAGCCCTTCATGCAAACAGAGGATTGTGTTTGCCCCCATTATAGGTCTCCTGGGTCATCATGGAAAGCACTCCCACACTGGCCTGGATGAAAAAGGCTTCTAAGAGTGCACTGAGGTTGGCAATGGGAAAAGGCCTGCTACAAGCTGTCTGAACAGTTGTACTGCCTTCTGGAGTCATACTGAACACATCCATAGGGTGTTCACAGCAGCTGCCATGAGGAAGCTCTGACAGCTGCTAAAAAGGAGCTGCTTTGCTGAATGTCTTCCAATCCAGGCAGAGAGGCAACATACCAAAGAATGTTCCAACAACCCACAACTAAAATCAGCCTTCAGTATCCTAGCTTTTTAATGAAAATAAACATTAAAATGGCTGTTTATAATACAGGCTCATCATTAACATTAGCGGTACCTTAACATTACTGAACATTGATCTGCTCTGAGTTGAATGTCCATGGGCAGAATGGTATCATTTTATCCATCACATTATTACTAAAAAATGTTAGCAATAAAGGAGGTATTATAGACAAATGAGACAAATCCTCAAAGCAGACAAACTTCCCAAGTGACTCAAGACAAAAATCTACACAAACCATTCATTAGTAAAAAGACTGAATTAGCAATCAGAAAATTTCTCACAAGAGGAAGAGCTCAAGACCAGATTGTTTACTGGTAAATTTTACAAAACATTTAAAAAATAAATAACACCAATCTTTTACAAAACTTTTCAGAGAGCAATAGAGAAGGAAACACTGCTAATTCATTTTACAAACAAGACAAATATCCCACAAGGAAGTAAAACCATAAGTCTTAGAATAAGAACATGTCTATGACTCCTGATTTCTTTCCTAGGTTTTCTATTTCCAGGGTAGTCTCCCTTTGTGATTTCTTTATTGTTTCTACTTCCATTTTTATGTCCTGGATGGTTTTGTTCAATTCCTTCACCTGTTTGATTGTGTTTTCTTGTAATTCTTTAAGGGATTTTTGTGTTTCCTCTTTAAGGGCTTCTATCTGTTTACCTTTGTTCTCCTCAATTTCTTTGAGAGTGTTATTCATGTCTTTCTTAAAGTCCTCTATCATCATCATCAGAAGTGATTTTAAATCTGAATCTTGCTTTCCTGGTGATATGGGGAATTCAGGACTTTCTAGTGTGGGAGAACTAGGTTCTAATGATGCCAAGTACCCTGGGTTGCTGATGCTTATGTTCTTGCGCTTGCCTTTCGCCATCTGGTTATCTTTAGTGCTACCTGCACTGTCTCTGACTGGAGCCTGTCTTTCCTATTATCTTGGTTGTTTCAGAACTGTGTGGGGTGGATGTTGCTGCTGGGGTTAGAGCTGAGGCCCAAGATCTGCTCAGTGCTCCGGTGGAGACTAGAAGGAACCAGTGCTCTCAGCCAGGAGTTGAATAAGAACATGTAAGTGCTCAATAAAATACTATCAAATACACAAAAGGAATTGCACATCACGACCAAGTAGTCTTATCCTGAGAACACAAGATTGGCTTGATATGTTTTTAAAAAAATCATTAAATGTAATAAACCATATTGATGGGATAAAGGAAAAAACAATAAACAATAGGGTCATTTTAATAAATGTAAGAAAAGTATGGCAAAGTCCAATACCTTCTCATGATAAAATTCTCAGCAAGCTGTGAATAGGCAGGAACTTCTGCCTAATAGAGGGAGTCTATGAAAAGACATGTGCTTCTGTCACCACTGACAGTATATGCTTATGATCTGAATCTGAAATGCTACCTACAGGCTCTTGTGTTGCAAAGCTTGGTTCCCAGCTGTAATACTCCTGGGATGAATTTGTGGGACCTTCAGGAGGTAGAGCCTAGCTGCAGGATGAGGGTCATTATGGGATAGTCTTGAGGATCATAGCCCAACCCTGCTTTCTGGTCAATGTCAGTAAAATGAATACCTGAGGCAAGCTCCTGCCATCACATATGGAGACTAGGTGCCCCATGCCTTCCCCACCATAATGTACAAAATCTTCTCAAACCCAAATCCAAAATAAATTCTTTCTTCCTTAATTTGTTTCTTGTCAGATATTTGGTCACAGTAATCATAAAAGTAATTAATAAAATACTGAATTACAAGAGGCTGAGAACTTTTCCTCTAAGAAAATGAACAGACTAAATTCATCAAATTTTAAAATGTGTATACTTTAAAGAACATTATCAATAAAATAAAGACAATCTACAAAGTGAGAAAAATGTGCAAAGCATATATTTCACAAAAACTACCATTTTGAATATATAGTATAATAACTTCTTATGATTAAACACTAGAAGGGCAAAACAGCCAAGGGATTAGAATCAAATGTTCCTCCCAATGCCCACCCCTCCTAGTCTTGCCAGCACTTGTCAATGTCTATTGGTGTGTGACAGTACCAACATGAAACACATTTACTATCACTACCCATTAAGATGATAGAAATCAAAACCACAAAGAGCTACTATTCCAGATGTATAAAGATGGCATAAAGAGAGGGGGAGAGGAGAGAGGGAGAGGGGGGTAGCTCAGTAGCGGAGTGCTTGCCTAGCATGTGTGAGGCCCTGGGTTCAACAAAGAAAACCTCCTCCCATACACATGTGAGACACACAGACACACACACACATACAAATATAGATGTCAACAAGTACTGGCAAGTCTAGGAGAAGAACTGAGAATCACTTAGATGCTTATGGAAATATAAAATCATTGAGCCACTCGGAAAAAAACAGTTCAAAGGATAAATGTGGAGTTAGCATGACCAGAACTCTACTCCTAGGCATAAGCCCAGTTAAAATGGAAATATATATAAAAACTGTACACGAGTGTCATGGCGGCATCAGTCTCAATACATCACAGAAAAGTCACAAGCCACAAGAAAAACTTTAAAATAAAAAAAAACAAGTATCCAGCAATTAATGAATAAAAATAACAAAATATAACATGTCTATATAGTGGCCATAAGAAATAATCAAATGCTATACATGCTATAAGATGGGTGAGCCTATACAACATTTTGCTCAGTAAAAGAAACCAAACACAAAAGAACACGTGTCATTCTATTCTGTTTACATGAAGCATCTGGAATTAGCAAATCGATGGCAGAAGGGAGGCATGAATAAGAACACAGTTTCTTTTTGAGGTGATAGAATGCTCTAGAATTTGATAGTGGTGGGTAGTAGTTTCACAACTTTCAGAATTTACCACAAAACTACTGAGCTGTATGTTTTGAAAGGGTGAATTTCACAGTGTTACAAATTTGTTTCAGGAAAAGTATGAGATATGTACTCATTTATAAGTGGCTATTATCTATTAAGTAAAAGATAATCACACTACAATCCACAGACCTAGAGAGGTTAGATAAAGAGAAGTCTAGAGGGAGGCGCATGGATCTTCCTGGGAAGGGGAAATAGATAGACTTTGTGGATGGACTTGGAGCAGGTGGGAATGAGAACAGGAAGGATCAGGCATGGATCCTGTTGGGTGAAGGGATGTAGGGAGAAACTGTGACCATTTAGTGGGTGATAGAAAAAAATAACATTTTAGCAACTTCCTGGAACCTATGAGGGTCACCCTAGCCAGAACTGACGTGGCTGTCTTCTGTGACCAGGCTAGGCTTCTAATGGTGGGACTGAGACACCAATACAGCCACAAAACCTTCACCCCACCACCTGTCCTGCCTGCAAGATGCACTGGTTGGCTCAGAACTTGTGGGAGTGGCCAACCAATGACTGGCATAAAGTCCCAAGCCATGAGGGAGCCCAGGCCCAACATTGCCCGGATGGCCAGGATCTGGAAGCTGGATGGCTCAGAGACCTGGGGTAGAATCAAAATGACTGATTTAAAAAAAAAATTTAAAAAGTCAATGAAATGATTCCTAATGATATTCTGCTGTACTCACAGCTCGGTCCCTAGCCCAATCATAATCAGAGAGGCTTCCTCCTCCAGCAACTGACGGGAGCAGATGCAGAGACCAACAGCTAAACATTAAGTGGATCCCTGGAACCCCACAGAAGTAGGGAGGAAGAATTATAGGAGCCAGAGGAGTTGGAGAGAACCAGGAGAACACAGCCCACAGCATCAACCAAGCAGGGCCCACAGGGCTTGCAAAGACTCAAGTGATAACCACAGAACCAGCATGAATCTGCACTAGGATGAGCTAGTTGTTTAGCTCGGGTCTTTATTGTACCCCTAACAGTGTGAGTAGGGTTATGTCTGATTCTTTTGCCTGCTTGTAGGACCCTTTTCTTCCTAGTGGGCTCCCTCATCCAGCCTTGTTATGAGGGTCTGTGACCTAGTCTTAATGCAACTTGTTATGTGATGTTCAGTTTATGAACCTGGGGACCTTCCCTTTTCTGAAGGGAAACAGAGGAGCAGTGGATCTGAGGGAGTGGGCAGGTGAGGGGACATTAGGAGGAGGGAAGAAACAAGAGGCTGTGGTTGAGATGTATTGTATGAGAGAAGACAAAAGAAAAAAAAAGAATTTAAAAGAGAGGCTAATGAGATGAGTCAGAGGTTAAGAGCAGCGCTGCTCTTGCAGAGGACCCAGGTTCAGTTCCCAACACCCACATGGTGGTTCACAACTATCTGTAACTCCAGTTCAAGGGGACACAGCACTCTTCTGACCTCTGTGAGCACCAAGCACACTCACTATGCACATACTAAAAATAAACTTGAAATACTCATACACACAAAATACAGTATTTTTAAATGAATTGAAAAAGAAAGAAAAATTTAAAAGACTATTTTTTTAAAAAGTAAAAGAAAAAAACCAAAGTCTCACTATGTGGTCCTGGCTGGCCTGGAATTCATGGAGATATACTTGCCTCTCTGCCTCTCAAGTGGATTAAAGGCCTGCACCATCACCACCAAATCTGGCTAAATGAGACATTTTCATAAGAAAATGAATAAGGAAAGAAAAAAATTGACAGAACCTCACAAAAGAATTTCAAAAGAGAGAAACCAATCTGAGATAAAAGTTTGAAATGTTACGTGAAAATGATGAGCAAATGTGATGGTGAACACATCAGTAAACTTACCTCTGGTCTATAAGATGACGGCAGTGCCATGTGACATGAGCAGAAACACGTATGCAACAGAAGCTTGTGAAAATCAAGAGAAATGAAGGAAACAAATATAAACTACAGTATTATAGTACAAAAGAAAGAACAAAGTGTGGGCCAACTTCAGTCGGTAGGCACACTCTAGTGACATACTCAGTAAAGACATACTTTGTTCCATTTACATGAAATGTCCACAATAGGTGCTCCCACACACAAAACATACATCAGTGATTGCTCGAGGTAAGGTGGGATCATAGGGGATTGAGGACTGCCTACCAATGGGTGTGGAGTTTCTTTGAAGGACGCATTCTAGAACTGATTGTGGTGATAGTTGCACAGCTGTGAATACACTAAAAATAACTGAACTGCACACTTCAAATGAACTATACAACATGGAAAATCGATCTCAATAATGGAAGCACACTGTAACAATAGCAGTGAAACACTGAAGAAAGACTAACCAACAGGTTTCACTACTGAAACCTGATCAGGTAACAAAACCAGAATTCACTGGGGACTTCTCCCTCCATAGTAGCAAAACATGTTAATATGTAGACATGTTTTCTCCCAGGCCTTTCATCTTCTCCAGAGAATTCTCCATTATTTTGCCGTATCATGTCTGATATGATGTACCTCTTGGACTACTGCCATGGTTCCATATTTTTAAGAGCATCAACTACCATCTCCTTGAAGCAGGAAACCTTGAAAGAGTCATAAAACATACAAAGAATTTCAACAAATTTTCCTCAGTATGAACAATCCTTATCCATGCCTTTCAGAATACTTGGTGTTTCCAAGAGTCGAGTCTACTTCCAAACTTTTAAGCCAATCATACCACTCTTCTTACCTACTTTTTGGCAAATACTTTTTATATATACAAACACATGCATGAGTTTGTTTTATTTTGCTGTGTTTTAGCTTTTTTTCTGTATTATTGTCCTGTGTGTATTGGTAGCCTTCCTGCCTGTATACCACATGTATACATGCTGGTGGAGGGCAGAGTTGTATTCCTTGGTACTGGAGTTACAGACACCTATGAATGCCATATGAGTTCAGGGAATAGAACCAGGATCCTCTGGAAGAACATCCAGTGCTCTTACCCACTAAGCTATCTCTCCAGCCTCTCTGGCAAATACTTTTGAATCACTTCTTATTCTCTCTTGTCTCTAAGTTAAAACACTTTTAAACATTATAACAAGTGTAGCAGAGAAAATTTAATGTGGTTAGTCCACCATCATTAACCTAAAGTTTCCAACAAGATTTCAGAACCCATTTCCTATGTAATCCTATAAAGAATATTATGTGTTGAGTGACATCCTGAAAGAGAGTGGTCCCCACAAAATACAGAAGGTGTCTACAATGGTGGTTCATGGTTTTAATCTCAGCACTCAGGAAGCATAGGCAGGTCTATCTCTGAGTTAGAAACCAGCCTGCTCTACATAGTAGGATCCAGTATAAAATTTTTTAATATTTTTAAGTGTGTAGGGCCAATGAGAAAGCTTAGTGGGTAAAGATACTTGTCATACGATTCTGAAGACTTGAGTTTGAACCCTAGAATGTAAAGGTAGAAGGAGAGCACAAAGTCTACAAAGTTGTCCTCTAACTTCCACATGCATGCCATGGCACTCACGTACCCTTATACACACATGCACATACACACTTGTACTTATACATACATATTACACATATACATGTATAATAAATGTTTTGAAATATGTAATTGAACAGATTAGTGAACTGAATAAACATTAACTAGCTTCCTAGCATATATACAACACAACAAACTTTCTCTGGACTTGAGCTCACAATCTGGCTGGAAAGACAAATATAGAAACCAGCAATGTTCTAAATCTTAAAATGGAGGCATAGACAAAAAAACCTTTGAAAATATAAGTGAAAACTATTAATTCCATGTGTAGAGCCTAATGTGTTACAAAAAAATGTTTTATTGTACTAAGTCTTACAAATACCCAGCAAAGTCTCTGAGAAAATTACCTAAGCAAAATTGTAAGTATAGCATTCTACAGTGCGTCATCAATCTGCCAGTCAACAGTCTACTTGGTGGTGCTACCAAAACTAGATGATGTCTTTGTCCCTTAGTTCTAGGAGTCCAAGCTGCTCTTTCCTTACGGTTATCTCCTCCAGTGTCTTCCATAATGACTGGTACATAGTACAGAGAAAACATACCCAGTCTACTCCAGTTTTAAGGACTATGTACTATCTGCTTGTCTCAAGAGCTTTACCTCCAATGTTAACAGAGAACTTGATGCCTTTCTGGTCTCAGGTTACATGTCATATCTTCAGTATGCACCACACCTATTAACCGATTAGCACATTGTCCTACTTTATTTTCTCTCCAACACTCTACAGTATTCAAATGTGTGAGCTAATCATGTGCTAAGTTTTAAGTCCTGTTTCTTCCACTTCTACTTTATGAGAAGAGGAACTCATTTATTTGACCATGCTGTGTCTTCAGTACCTAGAACAGGACCTAACAGGAAGTATTATAAAAGCTTAAATAGTAGTTGGACAGTAAATGGATTTGCCTCACTTACCTAGACACTGAGGTTATTAAATTAATGATCCCCTACTATTTAAAGAGCAACAGTCTGGGAATTGGCTGATATTAATAAATTTGTTAATAGGTAGCAATGTGACTACAGACAAATTAACAGTTCTGGGATACTTTACTGTTCTATCACACACCCACCATGTGAGAGATTCCCAACATATCTTCAGCAGTTGCCAAAGGATTCATATGCAATCTTTTTCAGCCTAAGTTTAGTGAAACACAATCTGGAGTTTATCTTCCTTCTCAAACCTTTCTCAGTCCATCTCTGTTAGTGGTGTCACATGTGCTCTTTAAATCCTTAATAAATCCATTTTTGCCGTCTGCTTCTCTGACTCTTGCCCCTGCTCCTGTGGCCCTGCTACCCATCCCCACGCACACTCTCAGTCACATCCTCTTGAATTCCTACTTTCATTTTCCCCTTCATCCCATAAATAAAACTGTTAGTTCTTCCTTCAGATTAGCCTTGCTTCACTACTCCCATTAGTAATGTGGTTAGAGCTTCACACACTAGATTTAGTCCCCACTGTGTGTGTGTGTGTGTGTGTGTGTGTGTGTGTGTGTGTGTTCATTGAGAATTTAAATAAAATATCTGACAGCACTGACAGAGAAGAACTTAGAAAGGTTTGAGAAGGAAGACAAGTCACACACTTTTTCTTGTTATCTCTTTAACTAGTTTCCCACCACAATCTATCCCACAAATTTTCTTATTATTTTATAAACACCACTCATCAATCTCCAAACTTGGAATGGCTCTTTGTACTGCAACTAGGGCTCAAGTGTACTTGCCTGAGTTTAAGGGTTTCATATTTCTAGTTTTTAACTCCTTCAATATGCAAATGATTCCCTCTATTATAGTTTCTTAACTGTAATCTATGCTCACTCACACCTCTCCCAACACACACACA
>NW_021604618.1:9098461-9101611 GCF_004785775.1 Grammomys surdaster | reverse complement strand
TCCATTTTCTAAATTCTTCTATGTGCTTCAATTCAATACTGTGGTTTAAAGACTCACTAGGTGTTCTGTGTATAAACAATCTACCTCACTACTTGGTGTTTCTTAAAGATAAGCACATTATGTTCCTCTTTCATTCCCTCTTTCACATAACAGGTATGGGTACAAAGTAAGTGCTCAGTAAACTAGTAGTTACAACAGTTGATATGCACACCATACCTATGGCACAGTGATTTCATCAATATTTTCCTGTGGTCTCTATATTTCTTCCCTGAAATCTGTAGTGCATTTCTTCCTACATGTTATGATGAAAAAAAAATCACTGAGAACAACAGAGATGTCTCATTGGGTGAAAATACTTGCATGACTTGAGTTACAATTTCCAAATACACTTAAAGAGCAAGACATAGTTGTAGCCAAGGGTCAAGTAATACAGCTGTTGGATTAATTCACTGTTTACATTTATTTATTTATTTATTTTTTATTTTTTATTTATTTATTTATTTATTTATTTTGGTTTTTCGAGACAGGGTTTCTCTGTATAGCCCGGGCTGTCCTGGAACTCACTCTGTAGACCAGGCTGGCCTCGAACTCAGAAATCCGCCTGCCTCTGCCTCCCAAGTGCTAGGATTAAAGGCATGCGCCACCACCACCCGGCCCACTGTTTACATTTATATTAGAAATAATTCATTTTACACACAGGGGTGTACATCTGTAATCTCAGTACTCCTACAGTGAGAATAGGAGAACCAGCCAGAAGCTTACAGGCAAGCTCCTCTGGAGTACTCACACAGTGGGAGAAAAAAAAGAAACCCTAACTCATCAAAACAGAAGAGTTTTTAAGTAACAGTAACTTGTTACTGCTGCCTTTGTTTTGTTGTGTCAGGGTCTCATTATGTAGTCCAGGATGGCATACAGAATTCACTACATAACTTAGGCTAGAACTCACTAGATAGCTCAGATTGGCCTCAAATTTATGCTCTTCTTGCCTCTCTCTCCCAAGTGTTAAGATTCCAACTGTACATCATTACATCTTGAAATGTCCTAAGTATTATTCATATTTAATCAGAAGGTTATGTTTCCTTTAGCAGATCATATCTACAAACTATATTTCAACATTACACAAGAAAAATTAAGTCCTAGCATGAGGTAGACTGAGGCTGATAGAGGCTGTGAGTTCAAAGACAGCTTGCTCTATATAGGTGATCCAGGCCAGTCAGAATTATATGATATAATCCTGTCTTTAAAAAACAATGATAATTTAAGAAGCCTACTATATTTTCATTTGTGATTTTCATTACAATATAACAAAAGGCTAAATTATTTCCATCAAATTAGTTCAAGTCTTGATGTTGAGACAATATCATAATGTTACTCAATTATCAAAACTACACTTTAAATTACATCTATATAAATTGGTGTTTGCCTCTTGTATCACATACATGCTGATTCCATAACTTGGGAAGGGCTGTTTTGTTTTTAAATCATACTTTATTTTATGTATAGCTAACTTGACAATTTTGGACAGTGCTGCATCCAACACAGCTATGCAAGTGCCTGTGTAATGTTCTAACTTAAGAGTCCTTTGAATGGAGTATATAAAAGCTCTAATTTCCATGAAATAAAATTAAATAATCATTTCCATTATAGAATAGATAATGTGTAAAATTGGGAAACCAAGCATACTATTTAAATATGTGGAAAGAAATGTCTAAAGAATCAACTAAGCACCAGGTGTTCTGGCACAAGCCTATAACCCCAGAATTTAAGAGTCTGAGGCAGAAAGACTGAGTTTGAGGCTAGCCTAGGCTACACAGTGAGACATTATTTCAAAAAATAAATAACTAGGACCTGAAAGGCTAGCTCAGAGCTTGAGGGCATGTACTGCTCTAACAGAGAAGCTGACTTTAACTCCCACCGCCCACATCAGGCAGCTCGCAAACAGCTTCAGGGCAATCTGTGGGCACCTGCACTCATATGCCCATACCCACACAAAGGCATATAATCAAAAGTAATACATATTAAAAGTAAATGGCTAAATCAGCCTCTAAAAGGTTTAAATAGTTGCTCTAGAAAGGAGGAAATGGGGGCTCTTGCTTTTTAAAATAATTCTTGTTTTAAAAAATTAACAGTAATTTTGTCCTCATTCATTTTTTCTAATAAGAATACATATATAAGTTCCTTTTGTTTTTTTCTGACACAGGACCTATGTAGCTCTGGCTGGCCTGGAACTCTCTCTATAGATCAGGTTGGCCTCGAACTCTCAGAAATCTGCCTGCCTCTACCTCCCAAGAGCTAGGATTAAAGGTGTTCACCACTATACCTGGTACGTGTGTGTGTGTGTGTGTGTGTATGTATATATGTGGTACACACACATATATATGTACATATATATACATATATGTGTGTGTGTGTATGTGTATATATCTTCTATGACAAGAGGGAAAACTTTATTGTATGCTTTAAGTTGATGCATAACCTCTAGAGATATATAAAACCAATTTATTTAAAAGTAATATTTCTATGAAACAAAAATTAACAGAATAGTTTAAAATATATCAGTAATATTCATGTTTTATAAATCTTTAATTACATTTCAATGTACATAGATAGATAGATAGTACATATACTAAACCAAAAAATACATTTCTTAGTATAAGTCACTGTCAAAAAATGTTTTATGGGGGCCTGAAGAGATGGACCAGAAATTAAGAGCTCTTGTTGCTCTTGCAAAGAACATGGGTTCAATTCCTAGCAGCACATAGTAACTCAGAGCCATCCATACTTCACAGTCTTAGCTGATCCAACAGTTATATACATGGAACACATACATATATTCTAGAAAAACATTCCAAGTAAAGTAAATAAATATGAATTTTTAAAATGTTTTATGACGTTACAGGCAGCATGAAACAGTAAGAAATATACTGGTTTTGAAATTTTGTGATACATTTTTAAGTACTTTTTAAAGCATGCATTTTTAAGGCTCTGTAACAATATCAACAACAGATATAGCTGCTGTCTTCTTACTAGCTGTGTCAACTCTGTATGTTTAAGGAGACTCATCTATATAATAATGATACTGGTTTCACACTATGTGAGAATTAAACAGGGTAATACACATAAAGTTGCAGTTAACAGTAAATGTTCAAA
>NW_021604618.1:9080961-9093461 GCF_004785775.1 Grammomys surdaster | reverse complement strand
AATTATAAATAGGACACAAAAGTAGATTACATGGTGACAGTCACTGGAGACACAAAGTTCTGGTTTTACTAAGCTATGGAAAAGAGACTTTAGATCACAGAGGATTTCAAGAAATAGTTCTTGCAGAAAGATTTTCATATCAACATTAAGGAGAAGGGAATCAAATTTGTCTGAAGGATAGAAATGTACTGTTAACTAACATTTATCTGGAGAATTCAAGGCCATTGGTAATTATTTTACAAAATGAGACAAAGAAGTTTAAGGCTGTAAGCAATCAAGAGGAGATAGGGAATAAAATAGAAACTCAACTATTTACCTCTTATAAAAAACAAATGAGTAAATATCACACAATTAAAAACAAAAAGGAGAATAATCAAAGAAGCAAGATCTAACAAATGTCTAGAGAAATATAAATGAATGATGAGCTTTGTGGGCAAAAGGAGATCTACTTTTCCCTTCCTTAGCAAGTAAAGTAGATAAGCTAAAAACTCCAAAATTCCAATTTATAAAAATCAAGATATCTTGGGAAAATGACTTACAGAAGGAGGTGAAGTCTAGGCTAAGGCTTAAAATCCTAAAAGCCATAACATTAGTTAAATGAAAACTTAGGCAAGATTATTTTACAGGAAAAAAAGAGAATAAGTAAAGGCAAATGTGAAAAAATACTTTATATAGGGAAATAAGGCTGTCTCAAAACAAAAAAATTAAAATTTACATTTATATATTTATTAAAGCTTTATCTTCATTTTACTTATGTGTATACATGTATATGCCATAATTGTGTGAGTGTCTTTAGAAAGCAGAAGAATTATGAAATCCTCCAGAGCTAGAGTTACAGGAAAATTTGAGCCTTCTGACATTGGTGCTGGGAACCAAACCCTGGTCCTCTGAAAGGACAGCAAGTGCTTTCCATGGCTGAGCCATCCTCCAGCCCCCTTTTGTGAAGCTTTTCTTATGAAGGCATCACACAACAACTTCTTGTTTTCTAAGTTACACCTAATAGTCCAGATCATTTTATTAGCAACTTGCATATATACCCACTTTCTTACTGCTTACTTTATAAAATTCTCTTATATTAATTTATAACATTATAATGTTATCTTTCACCAGCTAATTTTCAAAAGTTTATTCAGTTCTACGTGGAAAGCAAATCTTGAAAACACAGTAGATAATTGATAAATATTTAAATTATTGTGTTACAAAAATTATTTTTAAAAAGCATTTTGAAATTCTTGAAAAATTACACCTGTGGGTAAGTCTTATGAGGGGCAGAGATTTAACATGAATTTTAGAAATTTAAAGATAAACATAAAATCTGAGATGTGTACAAATATGAAGGAGCTGACAGCTTCCTCCATATCATATGAACCGTAAAGGTACTGTCACATTCCTAAGCCAATACTGTGAGAATTCTAGTCTACAAAACTGTTCAATTTCTTCGTTTCACTATTGGCCTGAGTTGATTATATAAAATAATTTCCCAATAAATAACATTGTTCTCACTTATCTGTTACCACAACTGACAGAAAATTTGTCAAAAGGTATTAACCATAACATCATTTGCTTCCTTGAGCTGTAGTCCTTTATACATTTCCCAAGATATGTTCCATTCATAAATGCACACACACACACACACTCAAAACCCTACACTGCAGTAAAACTGTAGGGTATGAGCCATTCATAAGTCAAGAAATCAGTGTAGGCGGCTAGAAAGATGGCTCAGTGGTTACAAGCACTGGCTGCTTGTTCAGAGCACCTGTTTTCAATTCCTAGCACCCTCATGGTAGCTTACAAAGGCATCTAACCCCCTCTTCTGGCCTCTATGGGTACTGCATGAACATGGTACACAGACATGGCCTTAATAATACTTTTTTTTTTTTTTTTTTTTTGGTTTTTTTGAGACAGAGTTTCTCTGTGTAGTTCTGGCTGTCCTGGAACTCACTCTGTAGACCAGGCTGGCCTCGAACTCAGAAATCCGCCTGTCTCTGTCTCCCAAGTGCTGAGATTAAAGGTGTGTGCCACCACCACCCGGCTTAATAATACTTCTTTTAATGAAGTACTGGACTACACAAAAATAAAATAGAAACAGTGGCCTGCATGTAAAGAGGCTTTTTAGTGTTTTTGTGGCTAAGGATACAAGCTTCTGCCAAAGAGCTAAGCCCCCAACCTCTAATGGTTCACCTTCTTTTTTTTTTTCTTGACACAGGGTCTAATGTAAAATAACCTCAAACTCTATATGTAGCAGAAACTGGCCTTCAACTCCAGGGCCTCCTGCCTCAGACTGCTGAGACTGCAGGTATGTGTTACCAAGCCTGGCTCTAAAGTATATTCATTCATTCATTCATTCATTCATTCATTCATTGAGACAGGGTCTCTCTACATCCTCGTTGTCCTGAAACTTGCTATGTAGAAATTCACCTACTAGAATTAAAGGCATGCACCAACATGCTCAATCCTAAAATATATTTCTTAATATAAGCTGTAATCTACACAATTTAGGAAAACTGTGCATTTAATAAGAAGTTGGATTCATTATGTTCCTTTACTGGAGGACATCCTAGAGCCTTTGGCGACTCCCAAGGACTTTTTATGAAGCATCTCACTGGACTAATGCTCCTTAGAAGACACATAACTGTCTTGGAGCACATTAAACAATGCTTACCTCACACTTGGTTCAAAGAAAAAACAAAAGTAAGAGAATTGCCAGAAGAGTCAAGAAAAATATCTAGAACTTTCACTGGATATTTATACACTTCTATGAATTTCTGCAATCTGCTTAAAATATTCTGCAAAAATGACATTTGTACAGGTAAGTTTAAATGTTTGTACCAATCAAGTTTCTTGCCTTAAGTGTGGACCTTCGGAGTTTGGGTACACATGACAGTTTTAGTTAGGCTAGCATGAGTAGTGTTTAAGCACATGAATTCCCATTTTGGCTCTGTCGTTTATTGGCTATGAAGTACCAATAAATGGTCTTTATTGTTATTTAATCTTTTTCCTCTTATGGTATAAGGAGAATAAAAAGCAACATCCTAGGGCCTAGAATTTTTATGGTTGAGATATGTACAGAATCATCCGGTCAGGTCAGCATATAATATTCATTACTGTCAGATTAACACTTGCACAGCCATCAGTCTGGTTATGACATGCAGAGCTCAAGAAACTGAAAACACCATGCTGCCGCCTAGTGGGCACTATGATTTAAAAACCAACGCAGTAATTAAACATACTCTCAAGCCATGAAAACACTCTTCATAAGTCATCAAATTATACAACTGAGTTTTCAAAATACATTAACAACCTCAGACTAATCCATAAACCAAGGAGTACTGTCAATAGTCAAGCTGGCTGTAGAGAGTACGTTCTACCACACAGTGTTTGCTGATTTTGAAGCTCAAGTTTCTTTTCTCCTTAAGGTATAAAACAAAGGTAGTCATAGACTGTCACAACTAAGACAAAAGAGAAAATAATCAACTATTAGCAAAGTCCAATTCCTCTCTAAATGGATGACTCCTAAAGGACGAAACAGAAGGTAGCTATTAATACTGGTTTCCTGAAACTCTTTGACAGGTCACACTCACTTTTTTCTAAAATTCAACATGAGGTAGAAGATCAAGATAATGTATGAATAATTTAAACCCATAATTCAATTTGGCATAATAGAGATTAAGAAGACAGGGATATTTTTTGTTTAGTTTTGTAGTTTTTTTTTTTTTTTTTGGTTGGGGGTGGGGGTGTGGTTACTGTTTTTGTTTTTCAAGACAGGGTCTCTGTATGGCCTTGGCTGTCCTTGTACTAGCCCTGAAGACCAGGCTGGCCTCAAACATACATCCATCTGCCTCTGCCTCTGCCTCTCGAGTGCTGGGATTAAATATGTGTGCCACCACTGCCTGGCTGAAAACAGAAATTTTATTCCCAGCAAATTTTCATTTAAATATGTCTGTAAAAAGCACACATGAAGAATAAATAGTCAAACTGCTGCATTCTGAGGCTAAGTAAGGCAGGAAGATAAGAGTTGGATGTCCTCTTGCACTACAAATCAAGACCTTGTCTGAAAACTCAAAATCTAGCAGAATAAAATTACCAGAAGAATAAGGGGAAGTCTAAAAATTTCCTTGAATATTTACAAACTTCCATGATTTGAAGTTATAATTTTTGCCCTATGCTTGAACTGTTTAGTAAAACCCACCAATTCACGGAGTTTTCAAAATGTGAAAAAACTCTTTGAGCAGCCGACTCCGCTAAAATTTTTGACAAGAGGTCCAACATTATAACGCAGTATTCATAACGTAAAAATGACTCCAAACAAAAGCAAACATCCTAAAGCACACAACCCTATTAAAAAAACGAAAAAATCATATTACCAACCAGCAGACCTGATGGGTAGGGGCTTGTGGTGGAAGATTCTAGACACACCTGACAGGAGACTCGAGAGCGATCAGGCCCGGGAAAGTCAGCATGAGGATTTGGTGGGACACCTGAGGTCCAGGGCAACCGGGTGAAAATATTAGAGCAACTTCCTAAACAGCGCTCAACACTGTGGTTGAGTTACCTCAGCAAAGACCGCTCAAGCACAGCACTTCCGGGTCATCTTTTCCTACCCAAAGGTGCTTCCGGTTTTCAGTCCGCAATTGAGCTGCCACCTTTAAGGACTTGGAGGGACTATATTAGACGTTTGTTTGTTTGTTGTTCTTCTTTTTCAAAACAGGGCTTCTCTTTGTAGCCCTGGCTGTTCTGGAATTCACTCTGTAGACCAGGCTGACCTCAAAAACAAAGATCACCCGCCTCTGCCTCCTTAGTGCTGGGAATAAATCATGTACCACCACCGCTGCGCGTATAATATTTGGAGGAGGGATGTTAGGACAGTGTCTTCCTATGTAGCCTTGGCTGGCCTGAAATTCACAGAGATCTACCTACCTGTCCCGGGATCCAAAGTGCTGGAATTAAAGAACTGTGCCACCATGCTCTGTTATGTCCATTTTAAACAGTCTTTGGAACTATTTTTTTTTTTTTTAGATTTATTTATTTATTTTATTTATGAGTACACTGTAGCTGTCTTCAGACACACCAGAAGAGGGCATCCAATCTCATTACGGATGGTTGTGAGCCACCATGTGGTTGCTGGGATTTGAACTCAGGACCTCTGGAAGAGCAGTCAGTGCTCTTAACCGCTGAGCCATCTCTCCAGCCCCAACTATTTTTTTAATGTTATTTATTAGGAACAATGAACGCTGTGAGAATAGGAAGTGGGAGGTGCCTATCCATTTAATACTTTATGATTTTGGATGTTTAATGTGTTTGATGTGCATAAATGTGTTATTCACCAAGAACGCAATGTTGTTTTTTATTTATTTGGTTTTTACATGAAATATTACATAGGAAAGGAAATGTAGGAAGCAACATGATGGCTCGGCAGGTGAAGTCACCTGCTGCCAGACCTGACGACCTCTTAGGCTATCACAAGTTGTCCTCTTACCTCTTCCTGTGCCAGGGAGAACGGGGACAAGAAACAGGGAGTGGGTAGAACAGAATGGATGAGAGAGGGAGGAATAATTTTTAACTTTAAAGAAAAAGAAATTCTAATCATACTGATGATTCACCTCTTCTCTGTTCTGAAACCTAACAATATGGTTCACTGTTGAGAACCATACTATCTAAAGGGACTCTGATCTTAAATTTCTAACCATACTATCATCAAAACTTATTTAGGAGTTGGAAAAATGACTCAGTGGTTAAGAGCACATACTGCTTTTGCAGAAAATCTGAGTTCAATTCCACACGCAGTGGCTCACAACCAGCTATAATTTCAATGCCAGGGAGATTCCATGTTTCTGACTTTCCCAGGCACCTGCACTCATTCATATACATATGCATACATAACTAAAAATAAAAACAAATATTGAAGCTGGAATGTTGGCTCAGTTGGTTAAGAGCACTGTTGCTCTTGCAGAGAACCAGAGTTCAATTCCCAACGTCCACATGGCAGCTCAAAGTTGTCTGTTAACTCCTCCAAACCCAGGGCATCCACACTTCTGACTTCAATGGGCGTCAGACATGCATACAGTACACAAATATACATGCAGATCAAAACGCTCATGTACACAAAATAATAGTAAAAACCCTGGGGCTGGAGTTACAGGTGGCTTAAGCCACCCAGTGTGGGTACTGGGAGTTGACCTTGGATCCCCTGGAAGAGCAGGGCATGCTCTTAAACACTGAGCCATCTCTCTGGCCTATGAGCTTATCTATCTTTAGCTGTAGCTCCCTACTGGTGTCTGGTGTTGGCTCTTTTCTGGTAACCTTGCAACATCCCCAAACTGAGCCAATCTCTCTGAGATAAACTCTGAATTTTCTCTCCTGCTTTGTAAAGCTCTCTGTTTCATGTCGCTATCAAATCTAGAAGTGTCTGGCTGTTGCCATCTCTTCTAATAACTTCTATCCATGTTTCTCCAGATTATTTCCAGGATATCATGAACTTATTTCATAAAAATAATCAAAGAGGTTGGTGAATTGGCTCATCAGGCAATGATCCCCTATCTAAAGGTAGAAGATAGCTTACTCCAAAGGCTGTTCTCCAGTCTCTATACATGCATATTCAAGAAGGTAACTTCAAAAAGCTGTTCTCTGACTTCTATATATGTGCTCACACATACATCATTTATAAACACACACACACACACAACTAAATCTTCAAGATAGCATCTTGCTGTGTATCTTGGCTGCTGTGAAATTCACTATGTAGATCAGGCTGGCCTAGAACTCACAGAGATCCACCTCCCTTTACCTCCTGAGTGTTGGGACTAAAGGCATATGCCACTGTGCCCAGTTAATAAATACAAAATCTTTTTTTGTTTGTTTGTTTGTTTGTTTGTTTGTTTGTTTTGAGACAGGGTTTCTCTGTGTAGTTCTGGCTGTCCTGGAATTCACTCTGTAGACCAGGCTGGCCTCGAACTCAGAAATCCGCCTGTCTCTGCCTCCCAAGTGCTGGGATTAAAGGTGTGCAGCACCACTGCCCGGCTACAAAATCTTTTTAACTCTACCTAAACCCATATCCAGCTTATGAGAGTTCTTCATCTTTTCAGTGTTCTTCCCTCTTTGTTTCCTGTCCTGTTTTATCTAACAATTTAATGAAGTCTTACATATATTCAGTTAAGAGCTTTCTTGATAATAAAATCTATGGATTTGTTTTACAAATACAGAGTGAGTACTGGTTATAATGCAGACTTATTTTTGCACTTGATATAGATTAACGTCTCATACCATCTCAATCTAGTTCTTACCATCATTGTCAAAGGATGAAAGAATGTTGTTTTTACTTGATGTAATAAAGGGAGTGATCATATTTACATGTCTCCCAAACTAGCCTCTCTCACATCACAGTTTTCACATCCTACATAGCTAGAATGTGTTGTGAATAAACACAATGACTCCCTAAGAGAATAACAAGAGATAATATCTATATAAAGTAAATGAACAGGTTTCTACAGCCTACATACACATGGCAGTGAAAACATGTACTGAAGCTTGTTACAGTTACACAACTGTAACACCCTTCATTATAGTTATTTACGTTTATGCTTGAGAACAAAATTCAATTTTTCTCCCCCATTTTTTCTTCCTTTTTTGGGGGGTGTGGGGTGTGGTGGGGGATGGTCCTTGCTGTGTTATCAATAATAGGACTAAATGCCTAGTTCCAATTAATCATCTTACCTCAGCCTCCTAAATTGCTGTAACTATAGGCATGCACCACCAAGCCTGGCAGTCAGAGATTAAGTCTCAGTAATTTTGTTCCTATAACCCAGCCCAGTGATTGACACATAACACACATTTTGTAAATACTTACAGATAAGTACCTGATGTTAAAGTTACGTATAATTCACAACCTTTCATATAACAATTAGTAGAATCAACTGTGGCTGAAATCTCTCCAAAAATTACTGGATTTGTTGACTTTTTACTCTGATGTGTTTAACATGTCAATCACCTATAGAATTTAAGATACCATGGAGGAATCTATTATAATACATTATCTAAATTATGAGCTATATATGAAAGAGATTCTACTGTGAATTTAAAGTTTATTGATTACATATATATTACACATGGAAATAAAAATGAAATGTGGGGCTAGAGATGCTTCAGCAGGTAAGAGCACCCATATTGGGTGGCCAACTTCCATCTGTAACTCTAACATGCTTCTGGACTCCTCAAAAACCTGAATTTGTGTGCACATACACACATGAACAAACACATAATTAAACTTTTAAAATCTCTTTTAAGTTTTAAGAATATCAGAATGAGGTGATGGGGATAAGAATAGGCCCCTTGTACTCATATATTTGAATGCTTAGTTACCAAGGAATGGAACTTGTTTGAAAGGATTAGAAGGATTAAGAGGTGTGGCCTTGTTGGAGTAGGTGTGGCCTTGGTAGAGGAAGTATGCCACTGGGGGTGGGCTTTGAGGTTTCAAAAGTCCATACTAGATTCATGCCTGCTCTCTGCTTGTGGATCTGGATGTAGCTTTCGTTACTTCTCCAGCACCATGTCTGCCTGCTGTCATGTTGATATGATGATAATGAACTAAGCCTCTGAAACCCTAAGAAAGCCCAGTTAAATGATTTCTTTTATAGGAGTTGCCTTGGTCATAGTGCCTCTTCACAGCAATAGAATAGTGACTAAGACAGAATTGTTCTGCATATTACTTTACTCTTCTAGATCCCTCCTCAGACTTTGCCTTTTTCCCCCATAACATAATGATCCTTCTTTGTTGGTGTTCTATTTGTTTAAACTTCTAAGTCACATTTAATAAAGAAGCAGCAAGGAGACTCACTGCATAAAGTGCTAGCCACCAATGCTAACATGAGTTTGATCCCAGGGACCCACATGGTATAGGGAGGGAACTGATTCTTTAGTGCATACACATACACTTATACAAGCACACACACACGAAAGAGACAAAGAAAGAGAGAATAAACTCTAATGAAAAATGAATAAAGATGTAGAAGAGTAGCAACAGTTTTATAAATGTACTTTCTTGGCACTCTGAACTAAATCCTCATTCTGACTTCCTGACTGGTGTTTTAATAACAACATCAATTTTCCAGTTAATCAGAAAACCTTGCAGTGATAAGACAGGTCTCTCTCTTACTCATCTCGAAGTTACAGGTCTTCCTCATAAGTAAAGGAAAGTGAAATAATGGGTTCTAAGATGGCTTAATGGGGTTTCCATTTAATAAAATAAAAAAAACTTTAATTCAACATTTTAGGGGTGAAATTTTTAATTATTATTAGGGTGTTTTTTCTTTACTACAGATAACAGAAAAACTCTATATAAGTTGAGTTAATCAATTAGGAAATATATTGTTCCAGGCCACAGGGAGGCAGGCAGTGGACTCCAGATGTTGCTGGATCTTCTAAATGATCCACTTTGTTTTGCCCTCTGAGGCAGGCCACATTTTAAAATGGCTAGCATGACAGGTTTTGTGTCTGATGACGGGGCTGAACATCCAGGTACATAACACAAAGATGAAGAACAAGACCTTACTGTCTGGTGACTATTCAGAGAAAGAAAAGCCTTTTCCAGAAACTTCCCAGCAGATATCTTATCACATGTCATTAATGCAAACTCATTCATTATATATAGATCTTAGCAACCACACTGACCATGCTTGTCTAGGGGTCACCAAGGACTCATCTCCATGTTGAACATGGCAACACCCACCTGTAATCTCTACACTGGAAGCTGAGGCGAGAGGATGATGAGTTTGAGATTAGTCTGTGCTATGCAGATTGATAAAAATGCCAGTGGGAGGGAGAGTTGGTGAGATGGCTCTGCTCTTGAGAAGAACAGATTTCAGTTCCCAGCATGCACATCAGGCACTTCACAAGTATACACACACACACACAGAGAGAGAGAGAGAGAGAGAGACAGAGACAGAGACAGAGACAGAGACAGACAGAGAGACAGAGAGACAGAGAGTTTCAAATACTTTTTAAAATAATGATCACTGGGGCTAGAGAATTGGCTTAGTGGTTAAGAGCACTGACTGTTCTTCCAGAGGTCCTGCATGCAATGCCCAGCACCCACATGGTGGTTCACAATCATTTATACAAGGATCTGATACCATCTTCTGGCATGCAGGTATACATGTAGAGCAATCATACACAAAATAAACAAAAATAATAGTTAAGAATTATAATAATAATCACCAAATCATAACATATGTTGCCACGATGAAGTAGTATACATGAATTAACCAGCCAATATAATGAGGCATGATGCCACAGACTTTCTTATTTGAAAATTAAACTGCAGCTGGGCGATGGTGGCGCACGCCTTTAATCCCAGCACTTGGGAGGCAGAGGCAGGCAGATTTCTGAGTTCGAGGCTAGCCTGGTCTACAGAGTGAGTTCCAGGACAGCCAGGGCTACACAGAGAAACCCTGTCTCGAAAAAAAACAAAAAAAAAAAAACAAAAAAACAAAAAAAAGAAAGAAAGAAAGAAAGAAAGAAAGAAAGAAAGAAAGAAAGAAAGAAAGAAAGAAAGAAAAGAAAAGAAAATTAAACTGCTAATCAGGACTAGCTCTCTTTAATTCTAAGATGTGACCCTAAAGCTTGTGGTCCTGTCATATTACACACTGTCATTTCCAGTTACCTTTTCCTTTGTGCTCAGGAGTGTCTCTTTACTAACTAGAACTGGTTAAAAATACCAGGGAGAGACTGGAGAGATGGCTCAGTGGTTAAGAGCACTGGCTGCTCTTCCAGATGACCCAGGTTCTATTCCCAGCACCCATATGGCAACTGTCACCCATCTGTAACTACAGCTCCTGGGGAAGCTAACACCTTCTTCTAGTCTCTAAGGATACCAGGCACACATGTGACCCACAGACATAATTCAAACACAAGCTCGTATGCATGAAACAAAATAATAATAGCAGTAACAACAATAATTTAAAAGGAAAGACTAGGGAGGGCTGGGGGTTGGAATTTGCTCTATCTGCTCTCACACCCTGTTACTCCTACCTTATGCCTGGGTGTTCAAATACTAAATTACCATGCTGTTCAATTAGTTAGGGGTTTTCCCAGAAAGTGCACAGCTTGTGCTGAACCTCCCATCCTCCCTCCCTTCTTCCCTTTATCATACCTCAATTAAAGAGATAGACCACAACCTGGAAAACAAGGTTTACTTAAGCCCTGTCTGCAAATATTTGATGAATGGAGTAAGGCTATTCACTTCCTACTAGATACTTGCTTTCAGATAAAAAAGAGCCTCCACTTAGGCTAAAGTATGCAACGCATGCTCATCCCTGGCCAGACGATTCCCTCTTCTTCCTTGAATATTAGCTACATGATGTAGATAAAGCACCTGATTGATTTAGGACCCCCCCCCACATTGCTCCAACTGTTAAAGAGAAGAATGGATACAGCAACAAACCATCAAAGAACAAAATCACCCAGCAAAAAAAGAGGTTCTATCATTGGTATCAATGACACAGTAATGCAAATACACAGAACCTTTTTTTTTTCATTTTATTTACTGTTGTTGTATGTTTTGCCTGCATATATGCATGCATACCACATATGCGTCTGGCACCCAGGAAGGCCAGAGGAGGGTGTCAGCCCTCTTGAGAGGGACTGGAGTTATAGGTAGTTGTGTGCTGCCATGTGGGTGTTGGGAGTCAAACCCAGATCCTCAAAAAGAGAGCAGCCAGTGCTCTTAACCACTGAGCTATCCAGCTCTCCAGCCCCATACAGAGCCTTTTATGAGGGGAAAAAAGGTGATTCTCATCCTCGGCCTGAGTAGAGTCTCAAATTTATAGGAAGCAATGAGGTAGCTACACAGATAATTTATTTGCCCCTCCAGTTCTGTTCAGTTGCTTAACTAGATAGATCCTCAACACCTTGCTTGTCTCCAAATGATTTTAACTCCTACATGATGTTTATAAAAATGCTGCACCATTTTTACACCAACGTTTCAAGGACAGACTCTCTTCTTTCAGTCACAATAAATCTCTGTGACATTAATTCCACATGAGAAGGAAAAGGTTGAAAGACCCCTTAAAACTTACACTGCTAAAAAGCACCTGGAATGCTTGCCGGCTCCTCTGTTCCCAGGATTCCATAGGGCAAATCAAGTGCAAGAAACCCAAATGTGAGTCTAACTTAAACACAACACAACGCCAATTTGAGTTTATCAAGAAAAGTCTTCAGCCTGATTCATCTAGCATGAAAAATCAAATTCTAGCTGAATGGAATGTCACCTAAAACACCCAATGGGGACCAGCAAGATCTTGGCTCAGAGGGTAAAGGTATTTGCTATTACAAGCCTGGAAACCTAAATTTAATCCTCAGAACACACATAAAGATGGAAAGAGAGAATCACCTCCACCAAGTTGGCCTCTAACCACCACACGCACACTATAGCACACACATGCACACTATAGCACACACATGCACACTATAGCACACACATGCACACTATAGCACACACATGCACACTA
>NW_021604618.1:9069032-9080951 GCF_004785775.1 Grammomys surdaster | reverse complement strand
CACACTATAGCACACACATGCACACTATAGCACACACATGCACACTACAGCACACACATGCACACTATAGCCCACACATGCACACGTCCACATCATGTTCACATGCAGACAATGATAGTAATAATAAATTAAAACACCCATCGGGAGTAAGTCAGCAGCTTCACTCCAGGACGTAGCAAGCACGACCTGGAGCACGACTGAGAAAAAACATAGTATGACTTCTCATTTCCCACCTTCTTGTACTGTCCACCTTACTCCTGAGCTGCCTGTGCCACCAAGAGCCAATCTGTTGGAGTCTCTAGACCTGACCAGTGTCAGGCTCACGATCTGCACTCAACTGTAACGCCAAAGATTTTAGAGCCAGAAGGAAACAAAATCTCAGTTCAAACACCTGTGCTACAGCTAAAAAAAAAAAAAAAAGAAAAGAAAAGAAAATCAGAAGGCCACAAAGTTCAAACACTCTTTCCAAAGTCAAATAAGCTCATTACAAATGTATGTTCATCTGTGCTTCCTCAGGGATGAAAGCTTACTGAGTAAACCTAACAGAATTAATGTTTAAATCATTGTGCCCAATATAAATTCTCTGACTGTTGTGTATATAATCAATACTGTGAGGAGAAGACCAGAAAAAGTTTTTAACTGCAAGCTTATTTCCATTGCTAATTATAGATATTTCTATCAAACTAAAACCTCTTAAAGTAACATTTTGTTTTTGATCCGTTTGCTAACATAGAAAAGTAATAAGATTATATATATAATATATATATATATATATATTCATTCTGGTCTTCTAAGTAGACTTTTCCAAATTAATTAGCTCCACAAATTCCAAGTCACAGAGCAGCCCAGAAAGTCTGAAAAGTGCATGAATTTTCTAGAGATCATGGACAGGCCAACCAGAACCCAAGAGTAACAGGTGGCAGGCTTAAGAATTCTCACTTGGTAGGTCTCCCAATTCTATCTTAGTAGGTCCAAACAAACAAAATTGTAAAAAGGCACCATTCGATTCTGGTTCTTACCCCTCTTAATAAACAATGATATGCAAAGAAAGAAAGAAAGTCTCCAAGGTGCTGGAGAGATGACTATAACTTTGGTCGGCACCCACTTCCTGTAACTCCAGCTCCAGGGGATGTGATGCCCTCTTCTGGACTCTGCAGGAACCTATGCTCACATGCACACACCCATATAGATACACACACAGATACACAGACTGTAAAATAAAAATATAATATTTTTAAAAGAAAAAATTGGGGCTGGAGAATTGGCTCAGCAGTTAAGAGCACTGACTACTCTTCCAGACGTCCTAAATTCAATTCTCAGCAACCACATGGTGGCTTACAAACATCTGTAATGGATGCAATGCCCTCTTCTGGTGATTTGAAGACAGCTACAGTGTACTCATATACATAAAGTAAATCTTTAAGAGAGCGAGGGAGACGGGGAGGGGAAGGGAGAGAGAGAGAGGAAGAGGGGGAGAGGGAGACGGAGAGAGAGTGGGGGAGAGGGAGAGGGAGAGAACTTCTTGGGCTGAAGATGCAGCTCAGGTGGCAGGGTTCTTACCTGGAACACACAAGCCAACTCCTAACACTTTGTAAAGCCAGGTATTTTGGTGACTGCCTACAATCCTATCACTTAGGAGGTAAAAGCAGGTCAATCAGGAGTTTAAGGTTATCCTCAGCTATATATGGAGTTTGAGGCTAATATATCAAAGCATTCTGAAACTTAAGAATGAGAAAATGGTGAGGACAGGAGAAAGAAGTTGACTAGACACTGTAGGGACGCTCACTGCCAGAAGCAGGAAGTGTCCTGGCTTCTCTGGCCAGGAATACCAGAGGGAGCTGTTATTTCTTACCTCCTCCTAAATGAGTCCTCCTGCCTGGAAACTAGAAATGAGGGTGGGACTGAAATTCAGTCCAGACACTGATCTTTCTGATAAACAGCATTGAGATTATGTCACTGGGTTTTCACGGTGGAAATGGGTTATATCTATTCACTAGCTTCAGCCCATCTCTCAAATGATTTTAGGATCTCCATGCTTAGGGGAAATGTTACAATAGGCTCCTGGAGCATTGACGTTATCAATACTCGGTTGAGGCTATTTCCTCTTGGTCAACAGAATGGAATCTACTTTTGACCTTGGGTGGAGACTTGACATTATGATCTGCCCTAAAGATTAGAACATTTCCTACTGTTGGCTCCTCCCTGAAGAGTTAATCCAGTTGAGCATGTCAATCACCTGGCCCAGAGACTACCCCTTAAGAAAGCTGATTCATCTTAAACTGTACTAAATAAAGAATGGGAGGAGTAATTATTCCCTTAATGAAATAACGTACTTTTCCTTTTCAGAAACCCCAACCTTGCTTACAGAGCTTTTGCTACACAGTTAGGCCTGCTGGATTTTCTGAATTTCTCTTTTCTTCAGAAACTGGCCAGAGCCAGCCTGGACTGATTCTTTCTGACACTTTGGAAGTCTCTCCCAGTCTCCTACCTTGTGGCTGTTTGCTGAGTCCCATGCCTATCTCAAAAAGCATGACTTTTTTCCTCTTCTCTGCCTCCCTCCCGAAGTTGCCAAACGCTGTGACTCACCTGTTCTGTTGTTCTGCCTTCTTGGTTTGGGGTGGTTTGTTTGTTTGTTTGTTTGTTTTTTTAACTCTAATAAAATTGTCCTTGGGCTTCCTTCTGGGTCCATTCCTAAATTATTTTATTAAAAAGACATAGAACTCACAGAGAGGTCCTCAACTTCCTCAGTAACATGTAGAATCCCAAGTAGAGCTCCCCAAAAGTTTTTGGTAGCCATCTCACACTGAAAAAGAGGCAACAATGTTTTGGTTTTTTTGTTTGTTTGTTTGTTTGTTTGGGAGTGGGGGTTGTTTTGGTTTGGTTTTTGTGGAGTTTTGTTGTTTGTTTTCGGTTTTTGTTTTGTTTTGTGGATGTTGGTTGTTTTGGTTTTGCTTTGTTTGTTTAGTTGGTTGGGTGGTTGGCTTCTTTTCTTTTTAGGATTTTATTTTTTCTAAAATAGGACTTTTTATTTGTCACTATGAAAAATTTGGACTTTAAACAGATTTCTGCATGGGTGGTTCATGCCCATCAGCTCCTTTAACTTTGGCGTCTGTCTCACCTGCAGTCAGTTTTCCAGAACTACCGCCTTCAGCATGGAGCTCTGTGAGTTTTCTCAACCCCCACTTGGGTTTCTTCCATATTTTTACTTTTCTAAGGAAGATATCAAGAGGACAAAGGGACTGGCAAGCCTTGCCTGTCTTTCCCAGTGCTGTCTGAAATCAGTGTATCCACTTTCATCAAGTCTTCTGTCTACCTTTCTCGGGTTGCGATTTCCATCATCTTCCGGTTCTAGCAGACCTGCTGGTGCTGGGCATCGGGCATCATCTGGATCTGATTTTTGTGATTTTTTTAGTGAAACCAACACAGAACAGACGGAGCAAACAACCATTAGCTGTCTTGACATTGTCATGAGCCTCAGTCACAGTCGGCCAATTTTTGACTGTAGAACACATTTGTTGGGCGGGCAGTGGTGGCGCACGCCTTTAATCCCAGCACTTGGGAGGCAGAGGCAGGTGGATTTCTGAGTTTGAGGCCAGCCTGGTCTACAGAGTGAGTTCCAGGACAGCCAGGGCTATACAGAGAAACTCAGTCTCGAAACTCCCCCCCCCCCCAAAAAAAAGAACATATTTGTTCTGGGTAAGATGCATGAGATGGAAGTAAGTTATCCAGACAGTATTTGTTTTTGTTGTTGTTGTTGTTGTTGTTTGTTTTTTTTTTGTTTTTTTTTGTTTTTTTTGTTTTTTTTTTTGAGGTAATGTCTCTCTGTGATACTTAGGCTGGCCTGGAACGCTGGGCACAAGCAATTCTTCTACTTCAAGTAGCAGGGACATTCCAGGTCAGGTGGTAACAGATGTAAAAGCCACCATACTTGTCAACCTTATTCCCAGGAATCATAGAGTGAATGGAGTTCACATAATTGAATCCAGTTTTGTCTCAGAAAAGCAGAAAAAAAATGTATTAAGAGAATATTGGGAAATTCCCAAAAATGATATGAAATTTGGAGGAGATTTCAAAAGTGGCATAAGCTGAGGCAGCCTGAGGATCGGGGCCAAAATCCAGAAGACCATACCAGAAAGACAGGCTGGGATGAGGTAGGGACAGAGAGTGGGGTTTTATGGGATAGAGTCACACTGGAACACATGACAGACAGCACACACCTGTAGACTCTTGCTGCCTTTACCAGTACAAATAATTCCTAAGCTCCTTCTGTGTCTGTCTTGCTAGTTAGGCTTGAGTGTCCAACCCTTAGCACCTAAGCACCTAAGTTTAGACAGCGCTCTTCTCTCTCTGGTTTCTGATTCTGCATTGCATTTAACAGGCAACTGCTCTTAAGTAGGAAGGAAAATGAGGGAAGGATATATACTTCAGTGTGCCTGTCTTCACCGTCATGATAAAAAATTGCTGTAGTATCATGGCCTGACATTTCACTTTATTATTACATTTTTATATATTTATTTGTATATATTTATTTGTACTCGAGGGGAGCATGTGAGCACCATGGGAAAATGAGTGGAGGTCAGAGGACAGTTATAAGATTCGGTTCTCTCCTTCTGCCACGTGCCTTCCAGGGGGCTAAACTTGCTGGCAAGCGCCTTTACCTACTGGGTCCATCTTTTTTTTTTTTTTTTTTCAAGGCAGGATTTCTCTGTGTAACCCTGACTGTCCTGGAACTCATTTTGTAGAGCCTTGAGCTCAGAGACTCAACTACCTCTGGCCTCTGAGTGCTGAGATCAAAGGTGTGCACCACCACTTTTTCAAGACAGAATCTCATGAAGCACAGGCTGGCCTCAAACTCTCTTAGTAGCTGAAAATGATCTTGAATTTCTGATTCCCCTGCCTCCACGTCCCAAGTGCTAGGAATACAGGTAGCACGACTACATCTGGTTTATGTAGTGCTGGGGATTGAACCCAGGGAGGGCTTCATGCATTCGAAGGTGAGCCCTCTACCAGCTGAGCTACAACTTCATCCCAATCCTTTGGTGTATGTGGGAGGCGGGGAAATGCCTGCTCACGTGTGTACCTCTGTGTAGAAGCCAGAGGTCAACATTTCCTCAGTCTTCTCCTCCATATTTTTTTTAAGAGTTTCTCACTAAATCTGGAATCCTCTAATTTCAGGAGGTTGCCTGGCCATAGAGCCTCAAGAGTCCATGTGTCTCTGTCTCCTCAGGGCTGGGATTATAGGCCTGGTATTTTATGTGGATGCCAGGTATCTGAATTCAGGTCCTTGTGTTTTCATGGCAAACATTTTACCAACTAAGCCATCTCCCCCTTCCTCCTACACCTTAACCTTCTAAGTAATGAGAACCACACCAGCTTTGCTAATATGTTTTGAAGATACAATGACTTACTCTCTGTAAACTATAGCAAACAGCTTTGGGAAAAAAAAGCATGACGGATACAAGTCACGCTAACAGGGGAGACTTTAAGTAGCAAAGATTGTATGGCTGCTATGCTT
Source organism: Grammomys surdaster (assembly GCF_004785775.1). Classification (NCBI taxonomy): domain Eukaryota; kingdom Metazoa; phylum Chordata; class Mammalia; order Rodentia; family Muridae; genus Grammomys; species Grammomys surdaster. The sequence goes on along the minus strand of NW_021604618.1, from coordinate 9,075,436 downwards.
CAGACACACGAAATCACCAATCCATTTTATGAAATTAAACATCATGAAAACTGAGAATATTTTGCCCTAAGTACATTGCTATGAAGCAAGCTTGAGTTTTTAAATTGTGTTAACTTTCAGTTAACTTTTAAAACTTTGTTTATGCAACGGAAAAGGTTCAGAGCTTTAGATTGCAGAGAAGAAGAAAGATGGCTCAGTTGTTTGGATCTGTTACATCAATTTCTCAGTCTGTGAAGGGGTGGCTTGCTCCTTGAATGGTAATGGGAAATTAGTTTCTTTATTTCTTCATTAAGACTGTGGGAGGAAAATTAATAGTCTCTTCAGCTTTTGCAAATTAATAGAATATATCTTTATTAAAATGATGAATGTATGTGCCTACTTTTTTTTTTCTTTTGATTGAGAGGCTTTTTAACACAAGGGATGATTCAACTTGAAGCTGAGCCTTAGCAAGCATCGTGTCCAAAAACTCAAGTTCCGTGAGGCCTCATTATTTATTCAAGGTCAAATATTCAAGGACACAGTCAAACAGGAGATTCAGTCTGTCCTTTTTTTCTTTTTTTTCCAATTTTTCTTTTTCTCTTTGGTGTGTGTGTGTGTGTGTGTGTGTGTGATATTTGGTCATGCTTGTTTATGAATACATGGATGGGAAGAGGTCAGAGGAGGACACTAGGTGTCCTATTCTACCATTCTGTATCTTATTCCCTTGAGAGAGGGTCTCTCATTGGACCTGGAGCTAGGCTGGCAGTCAGAAAGCCCCAGCCATCCTCCTGCCTCTCCCTCCCATGGCACTGGGGTTCAAGTCATGTGCAGCTTTTTATATGAATGCTAGGGATTAAGTCAGGTCCTCCTGCTTGAACAACAAGCACTCTTTTTTTTTTCTTTTATAGCATTAATCTGACTTTATTTTTTTATACTAGGTAGGGGGCACAAAGCAATCGTCTTTAATAAAGTTGACAATTAGTCTCACTTAGAACATTTTAATAATGTAAATTTTTAAAAAGGGATTCATCGGGCTGGAGAGATGGCTCAGTGGTTAAGAGCACTGACTGCACTTCCAGAGGTCCTGAGTTCAAATCCCAGCAACCACATGGTGGCTCACAACCATCTGTAATGAGATCTGATGCCCTCTTCTGGTGTGTCTGAAGACAGCTACAGTGTATTCATATATAATAAATAAATAAAAATTTTTTTTTAAAAAAAGGGATTCATCTTACAAATTGTTCTGTAATCCAAATATACAACATCTTGGAAGATAGCATTTAGAAAACAAAAGCCAATGTAAAAAGACAGATAAAAACAGCTACAACAATGCAGGCTCAATATGGCTCAGATTTTCCAGGTTCCTTACTGCACCATCTACGTCAGAGATCTGTCCTCTCAGCTGGCTCATTGCGCCATGTTTAAAGAAATACCTTTTCCCTTTGGGTTCATTTCGCCTTCTGAGTCCATCCAGTATTTTCTAATGTCACTTTAGAATCTCTTAAAATTGCAAACACTGACATATCTTCCCAATTTACGCTGCTCCTCTGCCTGGAAGAGGCTAGAGTTCTAGAAGTGTCACCAGGCCTTAGCATCTTCACATGTTTTTCTGGAACAACTTACTTTTTTCCTCTTTAACTGTTTTTCACCTTTGCTGTCTGAATCACTGCCTGAAGAGCTTGAAGAAGCAAGTTCTTTTGGTTTAGGCGTTGCTTACCCTCCTGCCAGCCAACAGCCTATAGCTTGTGCTAGCTTGCTCGCTCACTCCAGACTAGGGTACGCACTCTACTCCTTCTTCCCCTGGACCCAACAATGATTTATTTATTTTCTCTTATGTAAATGAATGTTCAGCATGCATATATATGTATGTACACCATGAGTGTTCAGTGCCCACAAAGGCCAGAAAAGGAATGAACAATCCTATGGAACTGAAGTTACAGGTGATTGTACCTTCAGTGACCTGACTCCTGGCTGCAAACGGATACACCAAAACATCTCTATTTATTCTTCAGTTGAGAATCAGCCCTCCTTTCTACCATAAACAATGCTAATGAGCGTGTCCCGCCGCCCCCACCTCCATCTCTAGCAGGACAGGCAGGGTGTCTTCTGCTTTTCGGTAGTATCAAATTACATTCTGGGGGATATTTTTGCCAGTTTCCCCGCCACCTCGCAGTCATCATTAGTTCGATTTTATCCACATCTCTGTGAACACTTAAGAGTGTCAGGTTTTCAATTCTTCCAGTTAGAAGGTTATTTTACATTTATCTGATTAATGCTGGCCAACTGTGTTGTCATGTCCTCCCTGGCCATTCTAACTTGTCTGCTGACCATTTTTGTCGAAATACCTTTTGCTTAGCAATTTGTGAGAGTTCTTTACACATTTTAAAGGTTATCTCTCAGCAATTCTTTGAGGTTTTTTTTTTATTTTGTGACTTATTTTCAATTTTTTCACAGGTATTTTGCTGAAAAAATATATTTTATTTATTTATTCTGAGGAAGACTCTCACTATGTAGCCATGACTGTCCTGGAGCTTGCTATGTAGATCAGGCTGGCCTCAATCTCAAGAGATCTTCCTGCTTCTGCAGCCTGAGCATGAGATTAAAGGAGTTTGCCACCATGCCCAGCTATTTTCAATTACCTTTCATGTTTCTGTTCACATATAAGCCTTTAAACAGCCTAAAATGTATTTTCATATATTGTATTGAGGATTAAAATCTCCATGTAAAATATGAATTGTCTAGTATGATATCTGAAACAGCCCTTTAAATCCTTAGGAAAGTCAATGTCAAATCTACTGAAATGTGTTTTAAAGTCATAAACTCTGCATGTGTCTGTTGCCAGCCCTATTTTCCATCCCATGAATTACATCAGTCTGGTAGCTTACCATCTTAATCGCCGAAGCTTTGTAGTCACGTGATCACCTGATCAGGCAATCGTCCTTCCACCACGTTTTCCTCCAACAGAGCCTTGGTTATTTTTAATCTTCTGTTTCTCCAGATCAATTTTAGAATGGTTAATGACAGCTTTCCACAAGTGATCCTGTTGGGGTTTTTATTCTATCATATTGAACTGGACTATATTACAAAGAATCCAACTTTCCTGCACTTGGACATGTTATTTCCCTTATTGGTGCCATTTTATTCCTTCAGTAAAGTTCTCAATTTTCCTCATGGAGTTTACATTGTCTCTAACTCTGGTTAAATTTACTTCTAGGGTGAATCCAGTACTTCTCAGTCTAGTTGTGGCGAATGATTTTAATCAGGAGCTTTGAATTCAATTATCTGTGGGGTCAGTATAAAGTTATATGTAGAACTGACAAGAAGGTTCAGCAAGTGGAGATGTCCACAGCCAAACCTGACAACCTGAGTTCAGTCCTTGCAACCCATGGACCTACACAGTGGGAGGAGAGACCGACACCCACGAGGGTTTCTCTAATCTCCATGTGAACACTGTGGTTCACATACACAATGGAACATAAAATGTTGATTAGGTTTTTTTGTCAGGTTGACAGAAGCCAGAGTCATCTGGAAATTGCCTCTATCAGGGTGAACTTTAGGCAAGTCTGTGGGCACTTTCTTGGTAAATGCTGATGTGAGAGTACATAAGCCACTGTTGGCAGTGCCATTTCTGGGCAGGTAGCCTGGATTGTATAAAAAAAACAAGCTGGGTGAGCCACAGAGAACAAGGCAGTAAACAGTATTCCTTCATGGCCTCTTCTTCAGTTCCTGCCTCCAGGTTCCTGCCTTGCTTGAGTTTCGGCCCTGAATTCTCATTGTGATGGAGTGTACACTGTACAATGAAATAAACCCTTCCCTTCCCAAGCCACTTTGGGTCGTGGTATTTATCACAGCAATAGGCACCAAGTTAATACAGCAGTGCAGGAGTTAGCAGAAAGAAATGCATGTTGGAGGCCTCTACTTATCATTAGATAACTATTATTGTTTCGAGCGCCTCCAGTGTTTCAGGCTGGTTAGAAATGCCCTGCTTTTTAAAACACTGTGTAGGTTGCCAGTTTCAGTCACCCACAGATGATTTGAAATACACAATGGAAAGTGAAGTGTCCCTTGTCTGGTGGAACAGCCTGTAATGCCGGTGACTCATTACCTGAGACACTGAGGCTAGAGAACACGTTCAAGGCCTGCCTCGGCTGCACAGTGATTTCAAGGCTAGCCTGGGTCACTTCCAAGACTATCTCAAAATGAAAAACTAAAGAGGGCTGGGGCTAGACTCAGTGAGACAATTTGCCTAGCATGTGGGAGTTCCTAGGTTCAGTTCCAGGGGGAAAAAAGGAAGAAAATAGGAAAGAAGGGAGAAGAGGGAGAGAGAAAGGAAGGGAGGGAGAGAAGGAAGAAAGGAAAAAAGAAAGGAGGGAGGGAGGGAGGGAGGAAGGAAGAGAGGGAGGGAGGGGTATGGTAGCAAGTGAGGTAGGACTTGGGAGAGTAGAGAAGAAAGACCACCCTTGCTGTGTCCATAACAGCAACTGCAAAACAAACAAACAAACAAAAAAACAAAACAAAACAAAAAACAGCTAACAGCTAACGGCATACAAGGGTATGGAGAAATTACTGGTGGGAATATATGATGGTTCAGTCACTTTGGAAAATAGCAAATAGTTCAGCAGTTCTATACAAAGTTGGGTTTGTATGGTCCCAGTTACACAGCAAACCCAGAACAGGTAAATCATAGAGACAGGAAATAGAGTAGTAGTTCGTAGGAACTAGAGAGGACAAGAGTTAGACTGCTAAGCAAGGGGATTCATCTGAAAGTGCTAAAAATACTCCGGAAATAGATACTACAATAGTTTAAAAACCTTGTCAAAATATTAAGACGACTGAATTGTAAATACTAAAAAGGTGAATTTTGTGATGTGAAAATGCCATCTTAATTAAAATTTTGAAACTATGATTTTACATCTCTGTGTGTGTATTCATGCACCTGCATGCGTGTGTGCAAGTGCCAGCACGTCACGATGCACATGTGGTCAGAGCTGTAGGCGTGTTTCCACTGTCTAAGCCCTCAGAGCTGAGCTCAAGTCGTCAGATATGGCATCACGCTTAATTAAAAAGTTTCAACACGAGAAGAAGAAAGCATGTAAATATTAGGTGTCCTCTGAAAATTTAACTCTGTCAATGTAAACTAGTTTTAACTTTAAGATAAGATACATTCTCCTATCCCTCAAAGAGATTGTTTGTGGTTAGATTCTTGCTTTTCTCTCTTTAACGATTTATTATTTAATTATGTGTATATATGTGTCTTTGAGTGGTTTTGTGTCCACTGTCCCAGAAGCATCCTGCTGAGTGGATTTACAGGCCATTGTGAGCCACCCGACGAGTGCTGAGAACTGAACTCTGGTCCTCTGTAAGAGTAGAAAGTGTTCTTAACTACTGGGCCATCTCTTCAGCCCACGGATTTCTGCTTTTCTAATAAGTGCTTTTAACAGAAACACCTTGAGTCATATAAATTTAGGAGACCTGCATTCTCAAATAATAGGGAAAAGATTAGTCATCTTTTCATTTCATAAAGGTCTGAAGCTGAGGAACCTGGACAGATAGCTAAGCGGTTAACAGCACCTGCTGTGCACTTAAGAGAACTGGAGGTCAGGGCCTGGCACACATGGAAGAAGGCATTCTGTGCAAGCTTGGAACCACAGCTTGAAGGAGAATGGAGACAGAAGGATTGAGGTGTTCTTGTGGCTTCCCGTGCAGCTGAGAAAACTTAAACCCCTGTTGAGGGACAGACCCTGCCTCAAAGGAATAGGAATGATATGATAGGGATGGATACTGACACCTTCTTGTCACCCCGTGTACACATAAGCGTGCAAATATACACACACAAGTGTACATGGCCTTACACAGACACCTTCACAAATAAATTAATGAATCTTTTAAAAATTCTTAATTAGATCATTTTATTTTATTTTGTGTGTGAATGTTTAGCCTGCATGTATACACACACTACGTACCTTTGGAAGTCAGAAGATGATAGTAGATCCCCTGGGTGCTAGGAAGTGAACACAGGTCCTCTGCAAGAGCAACAAGTGCTTTTAACCACTGAGTCATCTCACCAACCTCCCTTTAATTAAAAAAAAAAAAATCCTTCTTTTTTGAGTGTTGGCATTTTACCTGAATGCATCACATGTGTGTGTGTGTTTGTGTGTATGGGTTTGTGTGTATGTGTGAGTGCCTGAGACCAGAAGAGAGTATCAGATCCCCTAGAACTGTAGTTATAGATGATTTTGAGTTCCTATATGTATGCTGGGAATCAAACCCAAGTCCTCTTCCCCTTCCCCAACTCCTCCCTCTCCCTTTTGTTCTCCCTCTTCATTTCCTTTTTGTTCTCTCTCACTCTCACTCCTTCCCCCCTCTATCTTCCTCTTCATGTATATGTATATGTATATGTATATGTATATGTATATGTATATGTA
>NW_021604618.1:9067585-9069022 GCF_004785775.1 Grammomys surdaster | reverse complement strand
ATGTATATGTATATGTATATGTATATGTATATGTATATGTATATGTATATGTATATGTATGCATGTAAGTATGTATGAAACCGACCATGGTAGCACATGCCTATAATCCAAACATTTGAGAACATGAGACAGGAGAATGGAGAATGTTAGGATAGGCTGGCCTTCTCACAAACCACAAAGAGTTTATACCTTGTGTTGCCTTGCATCCATATGATCTCTCCTTCACTGCTATTTCTAAAAAGAGAGCCCATGTTCTTCTTCTACGTCTCGAAAGCCTGCCATCTCTACTCTTCAACACCATCCTCTCCATCATCTCTGTGTGAACCATTCTGGACTAGGGATACAGGGAGGGGTAGAGGACTATACTGTGGTGAAGTCCAAACAGTTCATACAGAGATGATCATGAATGAAGGCACAGAGACCTACTATGGTCAGGTTGACTGAAGAATGGCAAGTGGTTGACAGTAGGCGATGAGAGTGGGAAAAAGGTACCCAGAGAGGTTCAATCCTCAGCACCATGTTACAGCTTATAAACGTCTGTAACTCTGGTTCCAGGGGATCCAATACTCTTTCTGGCCTTTGGAGACACCAGGCAACCACGTGGTGTACAAACAAAACACCCGTACACATAAAATTTAAAACAATAAAACCATGGAAATGGAGCTGGGCCTGTTAATCCTAGCATTTGAGGAGGAGGACGGGAAGTTTAGAATCAGTTTAAGGAAAAGTCAGACACTGCCTTGTTGGGAGCCAACTCCTAGCAGAAAGCGGCTCTCTATCATCTTTGCAACCATCTCAGGCCATATACCCTGACAGGAGATTTGTTTTTCAACAGCCTACAACAGCTGAGCACATTCCGACAAACATTATGTTTTTCTCACATATCCTGTTTTGTTGCTTAGTGTTCACAGCTGCAAGGTGCACATGTTCCCCTGCATGTGCCTATAAATACCCAGGATTTCCTTTCAATAAACGGGACTTGATCAGACCCTCTGTCTTGTTTCCATTCTTTGAGTCTCTTGCCCCTCCATCCCCACTCTCTTGCTAGACCCTGTTGACACCTGGACGGACCAGATCACTCTGGTGCCAAACGTGAGGTGTGGACCTCAACACTGCCTCAAATTTTAAACAAAGAAACAAACAAATATAAATAAATGGAAATAAGTAAAATGACCAGGAAGGAAAAATTGTCCTTGAAACCACAGTAAGTTCAGGTTGTAACAAACAAATTGTCTCCAAATTTGCTTAACAAATCTCTCGCTCATTTAATTTGAGATTTCTGAGACAAGATCTCACTACCACTACCACCCTCTTTTCTCTTTTTCCTTTCTTCCTTCTTTTCTTTGCTTAAACAGAGCTGTATGTATTCCAGGGTAACCAAGAATGGCCTTGAATGTGTGTGTGTGTGTGTGTGTGTGTGTGTGTGTGTGTGTGTGT
>NW_021604618.1:9063346-9067575 GCF_004785775.1 Grammomys surdaster | reverse complement strand
TGTGTGTGTGTGTGTGTGTGTGTGTGTGTGTGTGTGTGTGTGTGTGTGTATGTACAGCTACATGTGTGTGGATGTGCACATGTGGAAACATGTGGAAGGAATCAGAGGTTTCTCAATTGGTCTCTACCTTTTTTCTTCCTTTAAGTTAGAGTCTCTCACTGTGAAGCCAGAGCTTGCCAACTCAGCTAGACACCTAGACTAGTTGGCCACCAAGACTGAGAGATCCTCTGGGCCCTGCCTCCTCAGTGCTGAAACCACAGCTGGATGCTGCTGCTCCTGACTTTGTCCACAAGTGCTGAGCATTAAACATGGGTCCTCAACTACTCAGTGTAAGGCAGACCAATACATGCATGTTGTTAGCAAAGACTCCTTCATCACAAGTTTTTTCATGTGCTTGCTTTAGCAGGACATCCTCTCTCCTGTGTCTGATTCAGCAACACATTCTTTCACCAGTCTGCCTTAGCCTTTCACACCTGTGTCCACTTTAATGAAACTTTCCATCACGTTTGCCCCAGCAAACAAAGAACCCTTAAGTTCCCACTTCATATATGTTTATATTTGTTTCTAATAGTGACATAATAATATCTTTGGACTGTCATCTGTATATATTTCCAAGAATATTCCTGACAGAAATTTCTATACATTAAATTAAAAGGAACAGCCGGGCAGTGATGGTGCATGCCTTTAATCCCAGTACTTGGGAAGCAGAGACAGGCAGATTTCTGAGTTGGAGGCCAGCCTGGTCTACAGAGTGAGTTCCAGGATAGCCAGGGCTACACAGAGAAATCCTGTCTCAAAAAAAAACAAAAAACAAAGAACAACAACAAAAAGGAACAGTTTTGGTTTGTTTGGTCGGCTGGCTGGCTGGTTGGCTGGCTGGCTGGCTGGCTGGTTGGCTGGTTGGTTGGTTGGCTGGCTGGCTGGTTGGCTGGTTGGCTGGGTGGCTGGTTGGCTGGTTGGCTGGCTGGCTGGCTGGTTGGCTGGTTGGCTGGCTAGCTGGCTGAATGGTTGGCTGGTTTTTGTTGCTGTGAGTCAGGTTCTTTAATGTGAGCTGGTCTTGAGTTCACCATGTATAACCCAAGCTGTCATTAAATTTGTGACTGTGGTCCTACTTTGGCCTTCCAAATGATAGAATTGTAGATATGTGCCACCACATAGCAGACATGGGCCACCACTCCTGACAGGAATAGATCATAATAGATCATTTTTTAAGGCTTTATATTCATGATTCTAAGTTGTCCTTGGGGAAAATTGAACCAAAGTATTACTAGCAGAATATTCTATAGGCTTTGACTTTTTCAAAACTTACTTTATTTAGGGTTCTTTAAAGCTTCAACCTCCCTTCTAACCCACTGACCTGAGGTAGTAGAGAAAGAAGGTTAAAAGGAAAAGGGGATCATGGACCTGTTTAGTTCTTTGGGGCAATTCCACTTTTCATTATCAAGATATCAGCAGTCCAGTTCAATAGCAAACCCAAACACCGATCAGTAGCAGAGGCACAATCCAGCAGAAATCGCAAGGCTCCGTCAAATCAGCACAAGTCAGCAGAATTGGCCAGAATCAGCTGGAATAGCATGAGAAGTTCTTTGGTACATTTCTCTCTACAAAGTGAAGACGAGCGAGGACGTGAAACCAGCGAAACAATGCACGGCATCACAAGGCAAGGGCGACCTCTCATTGTTTATGGGGTTCCATTTATAATCTTTCCAAAAATTATGCACCACTCCAGCCCTCTCACATGCCTGCTTCAGCAAAACATCCTCTCATAAGACAGCTTCCAGAAAAACAATATGTGACACAACCAAGTTTCCAATGAAATCAGAAATTTCCACTTAAATATTCAATATTCATTTCCTCACATTTACATTTTAACCTCTATCAAATTCATGGGAGAAAGAGTAGCTCCCCCATTTCGTGGGGGCTTGTCTTCAACCATTAATTATTGTTTAATAATATTATAATAGCATTATATTACTATATATTATGATAAATAGGTGTAATATATATTATTATATGTGATATATTTGTATGTTATATATCATACATATGATATATTATTATATATGTATAATATTATATATCATAATATATAATATATTATAGCTATATTATTATTTAATAATAGCTTTTCCCTAGGTTTTAATCTTTCTCTATATCAGCTCATCTTACATGACCCCAACAGTTCTATATCAGGACTCCTGTAGTTTTAGTCCCCTGTTCAGAAAGCTTCAATTTACTGTCTGGGAACTGAATGTGAACTCTTTGGCCTGTTACGTAACACACTGGAACATGGCCTCCTTGCCATCTCTGACCTCAGCTTCCACTTTCCTACACATACTGTAGGCCTCAGTCCAGGTCACAAGATCATCATTGTCTTCTAGAGCATGACTCATAATTTTTCATCTCTTTGTCATCAGCCAGTGATGAAAACACCATCAGAGTGACGCATGGCCCTTCCCTCACCTATGGCAGACACTGCTAATTAATCATCCCATCCTCCACACACACCCCTAACCCCAGCAGGGATACAGTGTCTCAATGTACAGCCACAGACTGGGGCTATGATGGATGAAGTGAGCACTTGAGGTGAAATTAACTTGCCAACTTTCCATAGTCCTTTCACCTAGTTGGCATCCACCCTAGTACCACTTCTGGAATTTGTTGATTGAGATTCATTTCAAATGCTCCTGAGAGACTAGATCTTTTGGGTTCAAACTCCAGCTTAAAGAACCTGACCTAAGGTTGAACTCGAGTTAACCAACAGGCCAGTACCTAGCACCAGTTTCCAGGCTACCCCCCAACAAGACCTGCCTCTAACACCAGCTTCCAGGTTATTCCCCAACAAATCTGCATCTCCAGTTTACAAGTCTGCCCCTGACACTTCACTTCCTAACAACCACCAACCAGGAAGAAAGCAGAAGTTAAGTTTATGGTTTGGCTCCCAGCACCAGCCAACTATGTTAAAGGCCATAATGCCCCCCCAATCAGATGTGTGCCAGGCTAGATACCCCCTTCTTGCCTCTATAAATATTTGCCTGTGAAACTAAGCTTAGGGCTGATCCTCCTGTTCTACTGCATCAGAGACGGTGGTGTGGCCCAAGCTCGAGCTTGAATAAGGAGACATCAGAATTGGTTCCTTGGTGGTCTTTGGGGGTTCATGAATGCTTTCTGGCACCACACTCCCTCCCTTTCATATTCCACTCACCACCTCCAGGTCTCTAAACTCACTACACAGCTCCTGTACTTCTGATGTCACTGTGCCTTTGAAAAAATGAAAACTGCGTGCTGTCTCATGTGTGTCTTAAAACAGTAAGAATAACAACATCTCAGGTTCTGGAGCCAGACTACATGAGATTGATGCTTGATCCGTTCTCCAACTGCGAGCTTTTAAACAAATAGCTTAATATCTTGGACCATCAGAATCCTCTTCTATACAACGACAGAATGATGACACCTACTACAGAAAGTTGTGAGGATTCAATGAAAAAAAAAATGCAGGTCAAATGTTTACCCAAATAACACACACACACACACACACACTAAGCCTTGAAAAATGTTACATAGAGAGGCAGAGGCAGATGATCTCTGTAAGTTCAAAGACCAGGGTAGTTTTCATAGCAAGTTCCAGTTCCAGGTTAGCCAGGACTGTATAGTGAAACCTATCATGATATGACATGACATGACATGACATGATATGCAGATTTGGAACTGGAGGGTATGTCCAGGACCCTACTTTGGTTCCCCACACCTGTATCAATCAGCTCACAACTGCCTGGAGATCTGACACCCTCTTCTGGACACTGTGAACACCTGCACTCATGTACACACACACACTTAAAAATAGAAATAGGGGCCAGGCATGGTGGCAGACACCTTTAATCCTAGCACTTGAGAAGCAGAAATAGGTGGATCTCAGTGGATTCCAGCCTGGTCTACATAGCAAAGTCCAGGCCAACCAAAGCTGCATTATAGACAGAGACCTTGTCTCAATAAATAGATAAAATAAATAAATAAATAAATAAATAAATAAATATTAAAATAGGGGCTGGAAAAATGCCTCTGAGGTTAAGAGCATAAGCTGTTCTTCCACAGGGCCCGAGTTCAATTTCCAGAAGCCATGAACCCAGCACCCATGTATTTCTCGAGAACTTAATCATAGGATTACCATACAACCTAGCAATCAATTCCTTTCTTTCTTTCTTTTTTTTTTTTTTTTTTTTTTTTTTTTT
>NW_021604618.1:9059084-9063246 GCF_004785775.1 Grammomys surdaster | reverse complement strand
AAAACACAAGTTCACACAAAAACTTGTACATGAGTCTTTATGCTCACATTATCAATAATAAAACAGCCCAAATGTCTATCAACTGGTTATCAGATAAAGTATGGCAATCCAGCCATGCAAAAAAACTGAAACATAGGAAGGAACAAATGGTCTGGGGATGTAGCTCATATTACGCTCGAGGCCCTCAGTTCTATCCCCAGTACTTAAAAAAAAAAATACTGATACATACATGCTAGAGCATGAATGAAGTTTGCAATGAACACCGAGCAAAATAAGTTACTAAGACCACATATTACATGATTCCATTTATATGAGGTCAGCAGAAAAGGCAAATCCGTACAGAAAAAAAGTAAACTCAGTGATTGTCAGGAGCTGGCAAGTGACTGATTAATGGCTGTGGGGCTTCGCTTTAGGGAACTTGAAATGTTCTAGGTGATGAGGGTAGCCTTGCGAACAGACTACAATCTCTTGAACTGTACATTTAAAGTGATAAAATGATGGTTTTCAATGTGTAAACTTTGCACCTCATCACCACATGCATGTAGTCTCACATCAAGAGGCTGAGGCAGGAGGAATGGAAGTTGATGTTGATACTCACCCAAGCTACATTCGCAAGGCTCTATTTCAAAAAGCCAAGGGGTGTGGATGTAGCTCAATGCAGCACTAACCTAGCATGTACAACCCTGTGTTTGATTTCCTAACACTACAAAAAAAAAAAAAAAAAGGAAAAGAGTGTCAGGCCACCAACCTAAATATGGAGTCCTTGTCTCAAACAACAACAGTAACAACAACAAATAAATACATAAATAAATAAATAAAATAAAAATTTTAAAGAAAAGAAAAAAAGTCACTTATATTGTCATTCATCCTTATGTCCCACAGAATGCCTAAGGAGTTTTCATTTTTTTAAAAAAAGAATGACTTTTCAGAAGAGGACTATATTTAATACGGCCTTAAATGCAAAGATGAGAAAGTATTTAAGTAAGCCATCTAAATAATTGATTATAATTTGCACACAAGAAGTCAGGAAATGATAATTTATTCATTCCTCTACGGATATTCCAAGAATAGACTAAACCCCACTAAAACCAGAAGTGCCGTCACGAAGACTAAGGCTAGCACAATGCACTCGCCTAGCATGTACAAGGCGCCCAGTTCAGTCGTGGATTCCCAGTCCTAGAAACGAAAGCGGCAGGGAGCAAGCGTGGGATCAAAGCAGGCGGAATGCCATTGGCAGCAAGTGCTGACGGAGAACTCAAAGGAGTACCGTAAACAGACACCGAGTCTGTGTAAAAAATAAATATCAACAACAACAAGAGACTGGCATTTCCCAGGCCTTCGCGTTCATCCACAGCAAAGACCAAGTGGCTATTTAAACAAACATCTCTCATAACTCCACACATACGTATAACATACTTCGATTATATTCCCTCATAGTATCCTCTTGTATTCTCCTCTTCCTCTCGCCAAACCCCTCCTTCTCCCCAAGTTCTCCTCCTACTTTCTCTTTCCCTCCCCCGCCTTTCTCAATCTGTGTGTCCCACTGCATTTAATTTAGGGGTACTTTCGTGAACATGACTGGGGGGCATTTACTGGAACAAGGGAGCTTTACTAGTGGCTACACCCCTGAGAACTATGGTTCCTCTTACCTGGCCATCATTAACAACTGCCTACCACTGTTCAGGGATGGGTAGTGTAGCCAGGGAAGTTCCTTGTCTCTGCCCCAGGAGTGCTGGCTGGCTAGCTGGAATTGGTGAGCTCTGAATTTGAGGAGACAGACACTTTGCCTCAATAAAATGGAAAGTAATCTAGGAAGACATCTCGTGTCCACTTCGGTCCTCAACATGCATGCACTCACATGTGCCCGTGCAAACTTATGAGTATACACATATACACACACAAAAGTAAAGGTGTTAATGTGACACATTGACATGGAGAATCATGCCTTCCCATGTCATTTTTTTTGCTGCATAAACCTTTATAATCCTTTCTGGAGGTTAATTTGAAAGTATGCAGAGTATATACACATATGATGAGGAAAAGGCCTAGAATGATCACCTCCAAGTAGTGTAGTTAGACTTGCTTTTATAGTAATAATAATAATAATAAAATGACTGTTTAGTTTTTGAGTTTTGGCGTTTTAGAGGTAAGGTTTCTTAGTTTGTTTTGAGGCAGGTCTGTAGCTCAGGCTATCTTGGAGCTTGCTATATAGATCATGCTAGCCTAGAAGTTGTCACTTCTAAGTACTGGGATCTCACTCAGCCTTTGCCACCAAGGGAGGTTGATGAAAAACATTTAGGGTTTTTTTTTTTTTTTTGAAGATTCATGTAGGCCAGGATTGAGCTAGTTCAATTTTATTGAGATCACTCTATAATCTTTTTCAATTAGTGAATAAAGTAGAACAATTTTGAGCTTCTGATCATATGCTTAGAACGTAACGAAGATACAAAGTACAGGAGGAACTGAAGAGACGCTGGGCCTGTAATTAAGCCATGACTCATGAGCTGCCTAAGGAAACCATCATGCAAGTGCAAAGGGTACATTTACGGGAATGGATGAGGCAATGCTGAGTGTCTAGTAGCAGAATCCCCACAGCCACTGAAGTCCATAGCTGCTTTCTGAAGTACTTGCACTAGCAGTAAACCGGGAGTGTCCCATAGCCACGCCCTTCCCAGCACTGAAGGTGCCACCTTTTTCCCTATGCCAATCAAAGTGGTAAACATGAATCTTAGTGTTCCACTCTTTTGTTACTACAGGCTAACAATTCCCTAAGATTATTGACTATTACTACTTATTCATTTATGAGTTTTCTATTTGTAAGCCTGGAACTTTCTATATTGACCAGGCTGATCTCAAACTCCCAGAGACCCATCTGTCTCTGCCTCCTAAGTGTTGGGATTAAAGACATGGGTTACAATGCCTGGCTTGTTATACTCTTTGAGATTTATTTTATAATTCATTTATTTGTGTGTTTATGTCATTTGTGTGTGTGTGTGTGTGTGTGTGTGTGTGTGTGTGTGAGGGGAGTGCCTATGGAGGCTAGAAAAAGCATACCCGGGAGTTAAGAGTTATAAGTAGTTTTGAGCCACTTAACATGGTGCTGGGAATGAAGCTCTGGTCCTCTGCCAGAGCAGCAAGCTCTCTTAACCACTTAACTTGTTGATCTCTGTCCTTTAAAGAATAATCAGCTTAACTCTTTATTTCTCATATACAATGCTAATATTTTTCTACTTGTCATTTGTTTTAATGGTTTATGCTTAGGTAGTAATATCTAAAGATATTTGACTTTTATGAGGTAAAATCCATTATTGCTTTTCTTAATAATTTTCTTTTGCTTTTATTATCAGAATTCTTCTTCTCTATACATGAAGGATAGTAGAGACTTTTATTTTTGATGCTAAAATTTCTTCCTTGGGGAAGATGTAACAACATTTACCCCTTTCCCCAGAGTCCCAAACCAAGTACACCTCTACCAGAGTTTCCTCTGGGAAACCAATAAATTTCTCGGGCTTACCTGCACAGTTTAGACTGGATGACTTACAAAGGTGTGTATGCTTCTTTCACAAAAAGGCCACACCTGAAAAGCCATTCCACAGGAGAAATGAGAGCTTCCGTGTGACTGCATAGATGGACACTGTCCTCCAGTCTGTCTGGCCTATCTTCTCTACCACACCCTCAGGCTTCATGCAATTAAAGCAAAGTTACATAAAGCAGGTGGCAGGGAGTGGCTGGATCCTCAGATGAGAGTCTTGTGATCCTCCCCACCACCATTCTATAAGGGGATAATATAATCAGTCAACCAGACCAGCTGGAATAATCCTTTTATAAGGGGATACACCTAAATGTCCCAAAAAGGTAGTTGCTTGGCTCAAGGGATAATCACCTACAATTTTCTTCCAGTGTTTCATTTTATTTTATTTCATTTTAAATATTTTTAATTTCTTAAAATTTCATTTCCTTATTAAATTCTTAAAGCCTTCTAGAATTTATTTTGAAGTGGCTACTAAAAATGTATCTTCAAACACATTTAGAAGGGCTGGAGATTGCCGGGCGGTGGTGGCGCACGCCTTTAATCCCAGCACTTGGGAGGCAGAGGCAGGCGGATTTCTGAGTTTGAGGCTAGCCTGGTCTACAGAGTGAGTTCCAGGACAGCCAGGGCTAC
>NW_021604618.1:9004864-9058984 GCF_004785775.1 Grammomys surdaster | reverse complement strand
AAAAAAAAAAAAATTTTTTATAAAAAAAAAAAAAAAAAAAAAAAAAAGATGGGCTGGAGACAGTTCAGCAGCTAAGAAAACTGCTATTCTTCTAGAAGACCTGGTTCAATTTCTAGCGCCTATATGGCAACTCGAAATCATCCAGGGAATCCAACACCATCTTCCAGCCTCAACACCAAGCACAAAGAGATACACAGGTATCCACGAAGGCAAAACATTCATTCACATAAAATTGAATGAAAAAAAGAAATAAAAAGGGAAGAAAAGAACATAGGCTGGATAGTTCAGGGTAGAGGGTGGAGTATGCTAGCCATACCCGGTAACAGGTAGGGACTGAGGGATGCTGAGAGAACCTGGAGGCCAGGTCCGATCTGATATGTTAGATAGGCACCTCAGACATTTGTCCCAGATTTGAAAATTAACAAAAATAAAATAGTAAAACAAACAAACTGAAATTTAGAACCTTTGGCATTGCAAAAGATGCTATATAAAAATGTTAATTACGGTATTAAGTGTCCAAGAGATAACAGAGCAAATTTTCCTCTAACAACCATTTTAACCCTTCTTCAGCCAGGCCTGATGAGGCATGCCTTTAATCCCAGCACTCAGGTGGTAGAGGCAGGCTGATCTCTGTGAGTCCCAGCCAGTCTGGTCTGCATAGCAAGTTCCAGGCCAGTCAGAGCTACACAATGAGACCCTGTAATAAAACAAAACAAACTGGTTCTTCAGAGTTAGTTTATTTTAAATGGTGTAAGCCATGCAAAAATCTCCTTTAGGGCTGGAGAAGTGACTCGGCAGTTAAGAGCATTTGTTCTAGTAGATGCCTAGGGTTAAATTCCTAGCACTCACATGATAGTTCAAAACTGTTCACGATTCCAGTTCCGCAAAGATCCAACACCCTCTGTGGACACTAGGCATGCATGTGGTACACATACGTACATGCAGGCAAAACACCCACAGACTTAAAATAAATAAATCTAAACAGAGTAAGTCTTACAAAACTTACTTTAATGGTTTCATTTTATGGAAAGTATCCTTCTAATAGTCCTTCTATATTATTTGATGTCTTTCAAAATGTACAGTTGCTTTGACATCAAATTCTTGAGATTTTTCTTTCTAAAATGAAAATATAAAGTATGTCCTTCACTGCTTGAGAAGGTGATGCCCACGTCGGAGTTAGAGCTTAAATTTCACCTTTTTGTGACTGAAAGGGAACAAAAGCCTCTCTTCATGACTCATGGAGCATGAATCACAAGAGCAGTTACTGAATGATTAAGTAGAATTCAAATGCCAAGGGGGTGAAGTCAAAATCCTACTGAGGTAGAAACCAGAAACCCTGGTTTCATTGCCCCTCCTAATTCACTAACCCTACTTCCTTAAACTAATCTCTCACAACGTCTGCACCTGTTTGCCAGTGCATTAAGCAAAGATCTCATTTGATTTGTTACAAGCTCCGTGCTTATGAGTTGCCTGCTGTACTAAAATACTAAAAGCATCTTGAAGTCAAAATCTCCGCGGACAGGGTCAGCAGTTCCAATCATCAGTAACTTGGGAGACTTCAAAGTTTTCCCTAATTAGGAAGTCTCCTTTTCAAGCCTCCACCATTATTTCGATGCTCAAAAGTTCTGAGGCCCACTGAGGGTAGCAGAATGCCAGAGGGAATGGTTTAGGAATCACAGATACACCACATTACCGCTAATGAGACTGAAACATAATTCATTAAAAAAAAAAAACAAAAACCACTAACTGTCCTTCTAACACCTGTGATATATAACAAGCCTTTTATCTCTTTCCTAAGTTTTCAGCTTTTGTGAGATGCTAATGTGTGTATGTACTTATGCAACTGCTCACAAGAAGATGCACATACATAACTTTGCTCACTGCCATTCAAAAATGTAGAGACAAACACTGATAAGGGAACCACAAGACTATCCTGAGCCTTCCTATAGCACATTAGCGATAAGGATAATGGTATAAAGTAATCAGCAAATGTATTATAACTACCTGTGGTTACAGGCTTGGTGTCCAGCTGCAGTGGCACATGCTTATAACCCCAGAATTCTGGAAGCAGAAGCAGAAGAACACGAGTTAGAGGATAGCCTGGAATACTTGGCAAAAAAAAAAAAAAAAAAGATTCTGCATTCACTGTTGATACAAAGTTCCTCTAGTTCTGCCTCAGACTCTAAAGGACAAATTCCGTAGACTAGTTTAATCAGGAAAGGTTTCTTTAGTCATCCATTCCGCAAATTTTGAGTGCAGAGGAAAATGACTAGGTTAAACCGCGTGAAATTACAAACATTTGGCTGTCGTATGGTTTTTTACTTCCAATGTACAAAAAATGGTTGTTTCAGGTGGCTCAACCTAAGAGAGCTACACAAATCCTTAGAAAGGGAAAGAATGTAAGCAAAAGGATCCAGGTGCTGGAGGTGCTACTCTGTGGTAGAGCATATGCACAGCGCTCATGAAGGCCTGGAGTGGACCTCCAACATCAAAACCGACAGGTAGGCAGGCAGGCTGGCAGGCAGGCAGGCAGACAGGAAGGCAGGCAGGCAAGCAAGAAAGGAGAGAAACCAATTACAATCATAGAATGTTTACAAGGGAAAATCAAAGGAATGAAAGGAGAAAGAAAAAGTTAAAATTGGGAAGAGAGAAAAGAAATGAACAAAACCAAAAAGGTGATATTAAAAACAGATTGGAGACATGGTACAAAGATTAAGAGCACTGACTGAGGCTGGAGAGACGGCTCAGTGGTTAAGAGCAATGGCTGCTCTTCCAGAGGTCCTGAGTTCAATTCCCAGTAACCACATGGTAGCTCACAACCATCTGTAATGGGATCAGATGCCCTCTTCTGGTGTGTCTGAAGACAGCTACAGTGTACTCAAGGTTTGGTTTGGTGTTTTGTTTTTTGTTTTGTTGTTTTGTTTTTTGAGACAAGACCTCACTGTGTGGCCCTGACTGGCCTAGAACTAGATATGCAGACCAGGCTGGCCTTGAACTCACAGAGACCTGCCTGCCTTTGCCTCTCTAGTGTTGAAGTTAAAAGCCTACACTACCATGCCTGGCCCAAGGGTAATTTCTTTTTGGAGGATAGTTTTTTGAGTCAGGGTTTCTCTATGTAGCCTTGGCTGTCCTGGACCGCACTCTGTAGATCAGGCTAGCCTCGAACTCAGAAATCCTCCTGCCTCTGCCTCCAGAGTGTTGGGGTTAAAGCCGTGTGCCACCACTGCCTGGCGACATTGTTCTTAAAACTGACAAATCAATATGCTCTGTGTTTTTAAATTCTAAATTCTTTTTTAAAAGATTTATTTATTTATTTTATGCATATAAGTACACCACCATTGCTCTCTTCAGACACACCAGAAGAGGGCACCAGACACCATTACAGATGGTTGTGAGCCACCATGTGGTTGCTGGGAATTGAACTCGGGATCTCTGGAAGAGCTATTGGTACTCTTAACCACTGAGCCATCTCTCCAGCCCTAAATTCTAAATTCTTAAAAGGAAAGATAAATCTTAATTATGCCCGATGTAGTGGTGCTTGCCTATAACCCCAGCATTCATCCGGGGCAGGAAAATGACTTTGGTGTTCAAGGCTAGTTTTGGTACACAGTAAAATCCTATGTCAAAAGAGAAAAAAAAAAAAAAGAAAAGAAAGGAAGAAAGAAAGAAAGACAAAAAAAAAAATCTCAAAGTTACAAAAAAAATAAAAGTTGGTGATTCAAGACTCTCCAGACCAGGAAGAAGCAAACTACACTCTATATCTCAAATATTTGAGAGCTTGGAGACAGGATGTTAGGTGAAATAGCACAGGACTGAGCAAGAGAGAACAAGGGGATCCTGTTTGTACACTTCTGGGAGCACTGCCCCGTAACATGTATTTTTTTTCTCTCTCTGTGCTCATGCACACGTGCAAGTGCACGCAAGTGTGTATGTATGTGTCTTTCCAGCAGCAGCAGTATTATTATGCTGTGCAACCATGTTACCCAGGCTGTCTTCAAGCTCACGATCCTCCTGCCTCAGCTTCCAGACTGGCTGAGATTACAGGTGCTTGCTATGTTCTTTCTTGCTCACCTTATTGGTGCTGAGATTCGAACCCAGTGCCTTTCAAAAGGTAGACCAGTGCTCTACCAGTGAGCTGCACTTCTCGCCCATGCTAGCACATCGACGGCATCAGTTATAGGTAGAGATGCATGATTTGTTTAATTTTCTATAGGTGTCATATATAGGAAGCTTGGTTTTCCAAATGACTCTGCATAAAGTTTGAATGAAAAAAAAAACTCGTTTGGAATACTATGATTACTTAAGCATGTGTTTACAAAACAAGCCAGAAAAGTTGTGTGGTGAACACCTGAAATACCAGCTCTGAGAGGGTAAGCAGGAGGAACCAGATAGGAATGGAAGCTCTGAGCAGGGTTGTACACTGAGACACAGTGAAAATAAGCAACTCACAAACAACCGAAGGAAAGGAAATGGTGAAGCTCACAGTAAGGTTATGATAAGAAATGAGGGATGAGGAGTGAACTGACTACAGCTGTAAAAAATGCAAGATCCACATGCACAGTGACAAGCTCTGTGACAAATTGTGACAGAAGTCTTTGTCACAGGGCCCTGGAGGGAGCACAGAACCATACCATTTCAGGTTCCTAGGTGCCTTAAAAGGACTATAGGATTTTTTTTTTTTAAAATCAGAACATAGTTCTCATCATGGCTCATGAGAGGAAATAGATGACATTTTTCAGGGTTCTTGATTTTTATTGAAATATTTTGCTATTTATAGCCACTGTTCTTCAATGATGAAATTAAATCTAAACTCCGTCAAAAGTTTCCCAAGACGACTTCCGGCAAACGTTTAAAATAGAGTCTTTAGCCCCTATACAATAACTCTGAGATACCTTCACACGGCTACATAATTAACATTGAGGAGTAGGAGTCAATTCTTTTCTGCTTACTGATTTTACTGGGATAAATTAAAGCAGCAGCCAATTGCTGTTTAAATGTCAAGGCTAAATGTCACAGAAATGTAAGTTCAGTTCCTTTCCTATCCCAGAGCTACAGTAAGCCTCGGGTCTCTTAAGGACAGGAATGTGACCTTACCTGGGAGAGCTCATGACCATGACCTGAAGACTTCCTGCCACAGCCCTTGAGTCTATCCTCAAGCCCATATGGGAGCTGGTTTCCATTTCATTCTTGAATTCACACAGGTAAGTGGGTGTGTGTGTATGTGCTTAGCCCAGACATGCGTGGACACACCATCCAAGTCCGTTAACCTCGTTGCTCTGTTTTCTTTTTTTCTTATTTCCTTTGAAATTAAATAGTTCTTTACCCATTGGCCTTCATTGCTTAATAATTCAAAGACAGTGCTGGAAAGACTCGAGAACCCGGCTCCTCTGCATTCACTTCTTCATGCTTCAATATCCCTCTGTATGAAATGAGAATTAGAGCATCTGGCCCAACTCCACAGATGGCCAGAGAAATGCTATCTGGAAGGGAACTTAAATACTTTATGGTAAATAAGAGTGTAAGGATATTTTGGTTATAAAAAATAATAATAAAATAAGAAATCAAATGCAGAAAGTAAGTAAATAACAGAACAAATCAAGAATCTGCTACTAGCTCTCTCCCTCTCCCTTCCTTCCCTCTGTCTCTCTGTCTCTCACTGTCTCTCTCTCTGCCTCTCCCCCCGCTTAAACACACACACACACACACACACACACACACACACACACACACACGCACACTCAGACAATCTTTCAGTTCCATAGTGGTTGTGTATGTGTCCTGCCAAATGCTATACCATTCTTAGGACCCATATCAGAAGGAAACATGTAGCTTGTAATTCACCACTGAGAATTCTGACTCCCCTCACAGGCAGTCTACAAATGCTGATATTTGATGTGAGCACAAAGCCTCCTTTGTTCCGGCCCAAATTTCCAGCGATGTGGGTAGGCTCATTCTACCAAGGAATGCTATCAGATTCCCATCTGCTGACTTCACGGCAGGGAGCTTCTCACTATTTGCCTCTCCCTAAAACAGTGTGGAGCTGACAGCAAGCAAAGACCTTCCTTCCACAGCTCAAGCCAGAGCAGTCCTGTACTAGCTGAGAAGCAGTTAGCATTTGTCAGCTTCCTTTAAAGACTTGTGGCTCCTGATAGGGCAGGAATTGTTGGACAACATAAACTGGATTAGATGGGGGGGGGGGCACACCGGGGGGGGGGTAGAGAGTTGAAGATAGGTATGGGAGGAGTTGAGGAAGAAGTGAATGTGACCAAAACACATGGTATGAAATTCTCAAAGAATTAATAAAATGCTATTTTTAAAAATAGTGTGGCTGGGTGGTGCTGGTACATGCCTTTTATCCCAGCACTCTGGAGGCAGAGGCAGGCGGATCTCTGAGTTAGAGGCCAACCTGGTCTACATGGTGAGTTCCAGAACGGCAAGGGCTACGCAGAGAAACCCTATCTTGAATACACACACACACACACACACACACACTAAATAAAAGTGTGAAGCATTGACAATAAATAGCTGCCACCTATCAAAATGCACTGAGTATAATAACCTGGAGAGGCCTTTTCTGAGTACTGGGAAGGAAGGAAGGAAGGAAATCTGCCCTTGCCCTAGTAGAACGTGACAATTCTACGTTCTTAGATACAGATCTCAGGGAGATCCAGTTCTCCCTAAAGCAAAATGGTGTTTATCCTTCTGTTCCCAGGGCTCCCAGCCATAGGTTGACTAAATGAGTGAGCAGAAGAATGAGTCTTCTGAGAAAGATATTTCCGACTCCTGCGCTCAGCCGTAGGTATTTCTAGTTTCTCCACGGTCTGATCGCCACTGCTTAAATAAGGTGAAAGGGCAGACTCTGTTATCCAGACCGCTTAAACCTCTAGGACTTGGGGCACGAATAGTGTTTGGAAGGAAACAAAAACAATGTCTGCCAAGATACCTGGAAATTTTTACTTGACTCCATTAATCAGAATAAAATAGATAATAGCCTTTCGAGGAAGAAAATTTGGTGAAAAGTGAATCAGCTGAAGACTAGAAAAGGAGTGGAAATGGTATTTCATTTTGCTCTGTTTCAACTGTATGAAGTTCAGGCTACTCTGGCCAAAGAGCAAAACTTAAATATCGTTCCCAAGATTAACAGAGCATGCTGTTTGACACGAAGGGTGTGGGGATACACTATCCCCCTATCTTCTCACACTGTGAGCTCTGGGTCTCTTGAATTATTTCTAATTATATCACTCACACAACATTTTTAAGTAGAGGAATTTTCAAAATTTAACTTCATCTCATGACAATGAAGGGGGCTTGTTATTTTTGCCTTTTCTGAAAAAAAGAAAAGAAAAGAAAAAAAACTCAATGGAAAGTTCAAGATCTAAGACTACTTGTTCAAGAAGGATGAACATATTAGCTGTCCCTGTAGCTATGACCAAAGATACCTAATAAAAGTAGAAATATGCTGAGAACAAACATAATATGTCAAATGCTGTTTAAATTTACACACCAACACTAACCTAGTGGTATGGAAGATTCTAAACATCACAAATATTCATCCACTGGAGTTGTATTAGTTAGCAAAGTGATGATATCATCACATGACAAATAGCTTCTGGAAATTTCCACTGTAAACTCCAGGGGGGAAAAATGAAAGTAAAAGAGGTGAAACTTTGCATTGTTATCGTGGAAACAATTTTGACTCGGAGACATATTGAAAGTATTTTGTTGACAACCCAGACCTGGTGAAACACATCTAAGAACTCTGTAATTGTTTTAATTAATTTTTAGTCATGTGACAATGCAAATCACGAACAAAGTATATTTTCTCTGTTGAATACTGTGTTCTCATCCCTGGACCACCCTGCGAGAACAACTGACCGAAGGTAACTTCGGGGAGCCCAAGCTTCGGGTCTAAGTCCAAAACTCCCGTTGCGCCTAGGGTGCTCTGTTTAGCCGCCAAACTGTGAGCGTCCGGGTCGCGGTCGCATAGGACTGGGTACCGAGAGAGGGAGGAGGAGCGCAGCCAGGTGACACGCCTCTCCTCCCTGTCCCGCAGCGGTGGGAGTGGCCCCAGCACACAAGCTGGGCCCCGTGCAGCGCACGTTCCCTGAGCGCCCCTGCGCGGATCCTAAGCGCCTCCTCTGCGCGTCGGTGTCGCCTTGGAGCCGCGAAGAGTTAGGCTCCGACTGTCGCCGAGATTCAGACGCGTCTGCGACACAGGGCCAGACCACCTCGGGGACAAGCAGAAAACTCGGCTCCCGCCCTGGGGCTGGTGAAACATGTGCCGGGGGACACAGGTGCGGCGCCCGGCGGCGGGGTGGAGCAGGGAGGAGTGGGAGAGTCACCCAGAAACGATGCCTCGACGGTGGCATTCCAGCACCTAGCTGCCTGTCTGCGCAGGCGAGAGTCGCGTCTACCTGGGCCAGTGTCTGAACTCTCCTCCGCAGATTCCCGGGAGCACCTTCTGTTCCCAGGCACTGCGGGGGTGCCACCTGCCCAGAGCGCCTTGGGTCCTTTAGATTAAAAGTGGCGCGTGGAGTACAACAGGTCGTTGACTCAGTTCCTACTAAAACCCAACCAGCTGAGACTCGGGCTGCTTCCTTCTTTCTTTCTCTCTCCCTCCTTCCTTCCTTCCTTCCTTCTTTCTTTTTTTCTTTCTTTCTTTCTTTTCTTCCCTTCCTTCCTTCCTTCCTTCTTTATTTTTGTCTTTTAATGTATCTTTGTCACTTTTGTTTTAGTTTGACAGTTGCTAGACGATGTTTCCACTTCTGATCGTACTCAGCCAGCTGCCCAGACTTACCCTCGCAGTTCCTCCTTGTTCAAGAAGCCTAAAGGATTCCGAACATGCCCCAGAAGAAAGTAAGTAAGCATGGCTGCCGGCTGGGGGAAAACCCTTCTGAAACCAGAAGCGGTATACTGTATAGATCTCAAGCCAAAGTGTGGTGGTGGGGGATTACACGCCCCCCGTGAACCACAGAGCAACAGCATATCCTTTGTTTTAATTTGTGGCTTTCTTGTTTAGAGTTGTGGGTTTTTAACTATAATATGTAGAAACTTATCTCCCTTAGTAAACAGATGTTTAACACCTGGTTTGTGGTTAACTGAATTGAAAGCCTATTTTGAAGTCCGAAAATCAGTGAGTTGCCTTTTCCTAGATGAAGCTGTGTGTTAGTTATAAAGAGCAAGGCTCTTGGAAAGACTGACAGGGAGGCCAGACTCTTGTCAGGACTTGTTTGTGCATTTCTGGGAGTCCCCATGTAGACAATCGCTCTACCGCTGAGCCACATCCTGTCCCCTAGTCTAGTTTTGTGAGATCCCGAGCAAGGAACTCTACTCCCCTTAGTCTTGACTGACTTCCTCGGTAGAATGATGTGACTGGAAGGCAGGATGACCCTTCTGGTCATTGTGTAGATAAAGGCAGATGCTTGAGAGATTAAGTGTAGCTTGCTGGCCCAGAATTTTCGGTTACAGGTCACAAACGAATTGGTTCCTGCTTCCATTTTTAAAAGCCAAACCTAGCAAAACCAGAAGTGAGAAGGGAAAACAAACAAACACACACACAAACAAACAAAAACCACGAGGCTCTCCGCGTCCTTCTCCCGGCTTAGTCACTGGGTTTTGCCGCCAGCACCAGCACTTTGGATTCACGCACACATTCCTGTCCTCTGTTGTTCCTTATTCCCCTTTATCAGATCCAGTTCTCAGTTCATTTTCACTTGAGTAGGATCTGTTACTAATACTCCTGACGGACTTATCAATGATTGATGAAGTGTGCTCCCCTCACTCCGTGTTTGTGTGTGTGTGTGTGTGTGTGTGTGTGTGTGTGTGTGGAAAGGGCAATACTTTGGCCTAAAGGAATCACATTCTAATGGGAAAGCTCTAGGCAATTGGGGTAGACAAATTTGAAACAGAGAAAGGTCGTTAGAATGAAGGGGATCCTGGTGCTTTCTGAGCCACCCGTTATCTGTAAGTCCATTCTTCGTGATGGTCCATGCTCAGGTAAGACACAGATACTGATCTCTGGAATGGTTGTGAATGCATCCATCCACGTCACTGTCACAAACATTGTAAAATAATTCAGAAGTCAGAGCCAAGTGGAGAGGGCTACAGCTGTTTGTGGGAAATAAAAATGAGTCAGGAGCCATATTTTAGCACACATTGTGTGTCAGGCCCTCTGCTGGCTGCTAGAGATGGAGAAAGGACTCTCATTCTTGTCTTAGCCGAGCTTTTGCTCTGCTGGTAAACAGGCAGGGTAAACAGATACTCTCAGTAAGCTCAGTAACAGAAGTGGGACTGGAACAGAGGACCTGAAAGACCCGGTAAGAGTAAACAGTAGCTACTCATGCTGGGAGAGCTATGTGAAACACGGACAGAGCTTCCCATCTGCAAGTGAGACAAGACACATGGGAATATTAAAGGCACACTTTCCTTCCCCTTATCTTCAGTTGGTTTGTTTCCACCACCACCACCCTCACCCCTCCCCTGACACCTCCCAAGCTCCCACCAATCCACCCCCACAGATGCCTGAAATTTCAGATAGTACTGAAACCTATGGATAAACCTGGCATGCCACCAGACGCGGTCTGTTCAAAATGGCTGACCGGCCGGTAGCACATACACTGTGGATGCTGTGAACAAACGGTTGATTGGATTCTGGACAGAACTAAGTTGGACAGACAGGAACATGTTGCTCAGAATGCCGTGCGATTCTTCCATTCCATATGTTTAGGCACTGGTTGGCCTAGCGTAACTGAAACTACAAAGTGAGATTGTGAATCTGGAAGTAATTATTATTGAAAATGAGGTTGGAGAAGGGAACCCCCAGAGAGGCCTGCTAAAACTCTTAGGACACTGTTGAAACAGAAGGATCTCATTTAGGAAACATAAGAGAAGAATAGAATATCTTAGTAGTGCATTTGTAACAATGGACTGTGTGGACAGGCAACCTCTTAGGAGCATTCAGGAGAAGAGAAACATAGGTTCAAAAGCCATGTGTCCTCCCACCCCCCACAGTGGTCAAAGGGAAGGAAGGTAGCAGGCCTCACTGGGAGCCCTGAGCATTCCAGGGAAGTTTACTGCTTTCCAAATAGAAGCAAACTTGACAGTGTTCCTCCTGAGAGCATGAGAAAAGCAGGGGAAAATGGAGCTGGCCTTGAAGGTTATATATATATGGTCAGCCACTGACAGAGCTGACGCCTTCACACTCGGAGAAGTGGTGAACTGCAGATCCAGGAAGGCACATTTAAGTGAAAGGTCAGTTACAATGTCACAACTACTCATAGGTTATATTTATGACATTATCATAAGTATCATTTCAGGAAAAGTAAAAATGTTTATAGCTCTTTCTCTTTTGTCTTCTAATTAAAAGTAGTTTTAATAGTCTGGTGTGGTAGCACACAACAGCATTTAGGAGAATCTTTATGGATTTAAAGCTAGACTTGGGTACATAGTAAGTTTCACCTTAGGCCACCTTAGGACACATAGAAACACACTATCCAGAAAGAAAAGTAGTTTTACTGGGTCTCAGGGTAAGGTGGGTAGGTATTCTTGAGTCAGATGATAGACTGTCTATGAGAAAGTTGGCAATGATTCTTTTTACTTTGTTTTGCAATGTAAGATATGTCTCACTCTATAGCCCAGGCTATCCTACATTCATGGTAGTTCATCCTTGCCTCAGACTTCCGAGTGCTAAGATTGGAGTATGAGCCACCATGCCTAATTGGCACAGTCTCTTTAGCCAGTAAAATGTGAGAAGTAGGAACACACAGCAGGCTCCTGTGGTTGAGCTGGGCAGGCTCTAAGTCGCTTCCTCGCAGGTTTCATCTTTAACCCTCTACCGAGTTACACAAGCTTTCCCCATGAACGGCTTCTACCTATAGAACTTAGGTCCAAGTGTAAGAGCCAGAAAGATGGCTAAGAGCACTTCCTGAAAAGTCATGAGGACCTTTGTCTAGATCCTAACACTCTGCACATGGCTGTAACCGGAAACACTGAGTTGGTCAGACAGGATACCTGAAGAAGCCTTCTGGCTTTAGCCCGAGCAGGGAAAAAAAATCCCCTGGGTTTAGAGCAAAACCCTGCTTCAAGGGAAGAGGCTAAGAGACAGAAAGGACACCAGACGCCCCTTTCTGGCCTCCGTGCCTTTGTGCTCATACGCATTGCTGTGCATTCTTGTTCTCTCCCTGTCTCTGTCGCTGTCTCTGTCTCTGTCTCTCTTAGGTAGAAAGATAGGTAGGTAGATAGACAGACAGACAGACAGACAGACAGACAGATAAAAGCATATAGATCCCACAATTAAGAAAGGTAAGTTTGTTCACACTACAATTTTTTGGCTTCTCGTGTGCCAGGAACCAGCACCTCCCTTTTGAGGCCCCTTCTCACTAAAGCAGAGAACTTGGAGGCTGAAGCGGTGGCTCTGTGGTTAAGAGCACTTGTTGCTCTTGTAAAGGAACTCACATGGGATGTCAAAACGGTAATTCCAGTTCTGACACCCTCTAGCCTCTGAAGGAACCTACACATACACAGTACACATAGGCTCGCCTAGGCATAGATAATTAGTTTTTAAAAATTTTAAAGAGACAACATTATGGTAACAGATAACTAAGTGGACACATGAAAAGTAAGTTGTGGCTGAGTGCTGTCAGGAAAAGCAGAACATGGCAATATCTGCTGATGGTTAGGACAGAGGTCAGATTAACATTGAGCTCCATCCCAGGGAAGATGAAAGAGCAGACTAAAGAAGGAAGCTCCACTCCAAAACATCAGCAGACACACAGGAGGACCCAGTGTGGAGGAAGTGTACAGCTAGCTGCAGCAGAGCACAGGAGGAGGAGTGGAAGGAGCCTGGCCCAGAAAGGCAGGGGCCACAAAGAAGAGAAACACTGGGTCTTTTTTTTTTTTAATTTATTTATTTATTCACTTTACAACCCAGTATCCAGCCCTTCCTCTCCTCCCAGTACCCTTCCCCCATTCTGCCTTTTCCTTTTCTTTTGAAGAGGGGAAGCCCCTCTCTGGTGTCCCTTCCCCCATTAACCCTCCCCTCCCCCATCACTGGGTCTTTCTGAGGGCTTTGCCTTTTTTTGTGGAAGGATGGATTGCCATTAGGAGGTTTGGGTTATTGTTTTTTTCCTTTTTTATATAATTTTTTTTTATTACTCTTAAAGAATGCCATTTGGAAATTTCAAAAAGCCAAAGTAGGAAAAAAGGGGGTTGTTGTCGTTGTTTTAATCTTTTTATTATTTTCAGATAGGATCTAGATATATATCCCTGATTGGCCTGGAACTTGCCATGCGAACCAGGCTGGCCTCAAACTCACAGAGATTCACTTGCCCATGCTTTCTGAGAGCTGGGACTAAAGGTCTACCATACCCAGAAAAAGCTGTTTATAAATATATCTATATACGTAATATATACATATATATGTATAAATATATCTATATATGTAATATCATACATATAATATATACATATATGTACAAGGTCTCTCTGTGTGGCCCTGGATATCCTAGAACTTGCTAGGTAGACTTCTGCATATTGTCCTCTGACATCTATGAGCATGCCATGGCATGGGCATACCCACATATACATACACTTACATACAAACATACATTACATACACATACACACAGGTATTTAAAACTTTTTTATTTATGTATTTGTTTATTTATTTTATTTTTGAGACAATGTCTCTGCATTCCCCTGGCTGTCTTGGAATGCACAGAGATCTGCCTGCCTCTGTCTCCTGAGAGCTGAGACTAAAGGAATGCACCACCACTCCTAGCTAAAACGTTTCTTAGACAGACTCTGGCTGTTGTGTTAGCATCAAGTTGTAAAGGAACCAGGAGACCACTTACAAGCCACTGTGGGAGTGCCAATGAGAGGTGACAGAAACTTCAGAAAGTTACCATTTGACAGAGCAAGAAATTCCAAGAGGACAGGGAGAAAGAACAAGTGTTCAAGCATCCTGGCCTCTCTGCCTTGTGAGATAAAGCAACTATCATTAGTACCGCCCTTGGTTCCAACAGCCTGGATGTTGTTATAACAGAAAAACTGGCACTAGGACTAGGCCTGTGGCTCCATGAAAGAGTACTAGACCAGCATATGTGATGTCCTGGCTTCACTCTCCAGCACTGCCAGAAAAAAAAGAGTAAGAAATTAACACTCTTGAATAATAATAATAATAGAAATATGTGAATCACAGAAATGATTTTTTTCTAATAGGCATAATTTAAAAAGCAAAAAGAAGTCAGACATGGTGGTGTGCACCTTTGATCCCAGCAGTCCTGGGATTGTAAGTTGAAGACCAGCCTGATCTGCATAACAAGTTCCAGGCCGGCCAGAATTACATAGGGAAACCTGCATCAAAAATTAATTAATTAATGAAATCAAAAAATAAAATAACAAGCAAAAAGAAGTAGATGAGATAGATTTTAATGATGTTTTTAATTTTACCCAATATCTATAATGTTTTTGCAAAATATACACAATCTAAAACTTGCCTGTGCTCTTTCACATACTTTCCAATACAAAATTTAAAATTCTCTATATTTTATATTTGTTAGACTAGGTACTTTTCTAGTGCTTGGTAGCCATAAATGGAGAGGGACTTGTGCATTGGTCAAGAGCAATCTAGAAGATTCTAACCTACTTAGATAGTTAAAGTATAGAAAAAAGTCTTAGGTGAAACATGAGTATTCTTAAGAAATAATCATGGCCAACCTGAGATTACAGACCATATAAATAGTATTGCTGTCCCCTCCCTCATTTTTTGCTATCAGCCTTGCCGTGTGGGCCAGGTTGGCTTCCAGGTCAAGGTCCTGCCTCACCTTCTCACACGCTGTGCTTTATTACAGTTCTCACTGACTTCTCAGCAAGTGTGGAAGAGATCCCACAAAGTACTGTGGGCATTTATCTGGAGGGTGGGATGAATGGATGTGTTAATCTCCTAATTAACATATGATTTTATAAACTTAGGAGTATAGAATTCTATCTTTTAGTATAAGGGTGTATAAAATCCTCAACATATAAATGTTAACTTGGGGCTGAGGAGACAGCTTAACGGGTAAAAGCTCTTGTTACGCAAGCCTGACAACTTCAACCTTTATCCACATCAGTCATGAAAAAGCCATTCATGCACCTGTAACTTCAGCACAGGTGGATTCTGGGAGATTGCTAACCAGCCAGAATAACCAGAGCTATGAGTTTCAGGTTCAGTGAGAGATTCTGTCTCAGAGAATAAAATGGAGCAGGACAGACCAGAACACCTAACATTCTCTTCTGGCCTCCTGATGGGTAGGTACACCAATACATGAGCACATGCATCTTGCACACAAAAATACACTATACACACACACACACACAAATACACATATTCACACACACCAAAAAGCACAATATCTTATTATTAATAGGCCCTCAGTTGCATCCTAGCACTATAAAGAAAAAAAGCAGAGAAGAAAAATTAATAGGGAACCAACCTTTGGAAACAGAGTAGTCTGTCTCATCTGCTATTTACAGGGGAAAAAGTCATCTAAAAGGATGGTCATCCTTTAGTAATTTTTATGTTAATAATTTGGGGCATACACATCTCAAGTATTGTCTGGAATTGCCAACACTTTCTAGGAGGCATTTTATGAATGCTACTTGTGGAGGCCAATCTGAAAGTCATCCAGGAGAGGCTGGTACAGTTTTCCCATGTCAAGAGAATGATTTCTTTTTCCTCCAGTTAAAACAGGAAGTTTCTGCATTATCTTTATTGCATTTGAAATCTTTTTTTTTCTTTTTCTCTTTTAGTCTTTGCATCAAAAGAAGCTGCAAACATCTTTATGCACCGCCGCCTCCTGTACAATAGGTTTGACTTAGAACTCTTCACGCCTGGAGACCTGGAGAGAGAGTGCTATGAGGAGTTCTGTAGTTATGAAGAAGCCAGAGAGATTTTGGGGGATGACGAAAATACGGTAAGTTGTCGAGTGATGTCAATCATCTGGAAAGTTACTTCATTATACTTTGAGAAAATGGTACTAAATACATTATAGACCTGTGTGCTTTTTTTTTAAGAATTATTTTTTATTTTATTTATGAGTACAGTATAGCTGTCTTCAGACACACCAGAAGAGGGTATTGGATCCCATTACAGATGGTTGTAAGCCACCATGTAGTTGCCAGAAAATGAACTCGGGACCTCTGGAAGAGCAGTCAGTGCTCTTTTTTTTTTTTTTTAAGATTTATTTATTTATTATATGTAAGTACACTGTAGCTGTCTTCAGACACCCATATGAGGGCATCGATCTCATTGTAGATGGTCGTGAGCCACCATGTGGTTGCTGGGATTTGAACTCATGGCCTCTAGAAGAGCAGTCAGTGCTCTTAACTGCTGAACCATCTCTCCAGACCAATCTGTATACTTTAAATAAAATCAAAATCGTATGCCTATTACCTCTTTCCATTTCTTTTTTTTTTTTTTTAAAGATTTATTTATTTATTATATATGAGTACACTGTAGCTGTCTTCAGACACACCAGAAGAGGGCATCAGATCTCATTACAGATGGTTGTAAGCCACCATGTGGTTGCTGGGATTTGAACTCAGGACCTCTGGAAGAGCAGTCAGTGCTCTTAACCACTGAACCATCTCTCCAGCCCCCCCTCTTTCCATTTCTTAAAATGCTACATAAGCTTCTTTAGAGTTGGCTTTGTATATGTAATTAGCTAGGTTTATAGTAATTAGCAAATTGTGGGTTATACTGTAATTTTGTGTTTAACATTTAAAAATTTATTTACCTATCCATCTATCCATCTATCTATCTATCTATCTATTTATTTATTTATTTATTTATTTATTTATTTATTTTGCGACATGGTCTCTTTGTATAGCTCTGGATATCCTAGAACTTCCTATGTAGACCAGGCTGGCCTCAAACTCACAGAGATCCTCCTGCCTCTGCCTTCAGAGTGCTGGTATTAAAGGTGTGCACCACCACCATGCCTGACTGTGTGTTCAATGTTTATTATATTCAAAAATAGTCTCAGGGCAGGTGGATTTTAATTCAAGATGCTATTTGGGCCGGGCGGTGGTGGTGCACGCCTTTAATCCCAGCACTTGGGAGTCAGAGGCAGGTGGATTTCTGAGTTCGAGGCCAGCCTGGTCTACTGAGAGAGTTCCAGGACAGCCAGGGCTACACAGAGAAACTCTGTCTCGAAAAAACAAAAACAAAAACAAAACAAACAAACAAACAAAAAAGATGCTATTTGAAGATGGCTCAGAGGCTACAGCACTATAGATAGCACATGCCCCTGGTTTCCACCCCCAGCAACATCACTAAGACATTATTGGAGTTAGTTCTCTGACTAGAAGCATCAATTACTTAAAACTCAGCACAGTTTCTCCTCTTAGTAATCTTACCTTTTTTTCATTGCCCATATCTATAGTTCAGCTATTTATTGATAATCCCCTATGTGCAAGCACTCAGGATGTTATGTGGTTTTTAAAAAAGATTTATTTCATTTATGTATATATATGTGTCTGTGTGAGCATGTGTATCCATGCACATATATGTGCATATGGGTATCTGTGTACACATGGCTAGAAGAGTGTCAGATTCCATGGAATTAGAGTTAAAGGTATTTAGGGAATGTGCTTCTTATTGTCTGCATACTGGGATCTGAACTCTGGTCCTCATGATTGCACAGCAAGCTCTCTCAGCCACCGAGCCATCCTAGCCTCTGGTACTGAGGATATAAGGTGGGCCCTGGTGACAGGATTTCATTGATTATCTATATCATTTAAGGGAGGAATTTTTTTTTTTGAGTTGGGGGTCTCAGTAAGTGGAGAGCCTCCTGCCTCTGCCTCCTGAATGCTGAAATTTAAAACATGTACCACTATACTTAGCCTAAGGGGGGGACAAAAAAAGACTCTTTTAAAAATGAATTCCCATTTTCCTTTAA
Organism: Grammomys surdaster; assembly: GCF_004785775.1. Taxonomy (NCBI): domain Eukaryota; kingdom Metazoa; phylum Chordata; class Mammalia; order Rodentia; family Muridae; genus Grammomys; species Grammomys surdaster. The sequence goes on along the minus strand of NW_021604618.1, from coordinate 9,041,045 downwards.
TATATATGAGTGTTTTATCTGCATGTACATCTATGTTTGCTGGTGCCTGGATGTCAGATGAGGATTTCCTAGTTCCCAGTTATGGATGGTTGTGAGACAGTATGGTTACTGGGAAGTGAAACTGGGTCCTCTGCAAGAGCAACAAATGCTCTTAATCCACTGAGCCATCTCTTCACAGTGTGGTTACTGGGAAGTGAACCTGGGTCCTCTGCAAGAGCAACAAATGCTCTTATCCACTGAGCCATCTCTTCATCTCCAAATGTTTTAAAGTTGTCCACTAAACTATAATGAAAGCCTGCCTGTTAACCTAGGTAATATAGAAAACGGATAGGTAACATGGCGCCTAACATGGAGTCTTCTAGAGGAATGTAAAGTGCTTTGCTTTCTCTGTATGTAAATAATGCCAGGCCTGCTCTCCTTTCTCCGGCATCCATCTTTGCTCTTTACTGAATAAGAAGCTCCCTGGGGATCCTTCAGTTGCACAGTGAGGGTCCCTAGTTATTCGTTCTTCCATAATCCTTCCCAGCCACTCATTTCCTGCAAATATTTACTACATGTATCAAGGTGGGAAAATAAAGAATATTCTCTCTAGCCATGCCTGGGATTTAATGATGTTTTTCATAATTAAGAAAAATAGATTTTCTAATTTAATCATGGTTCCTCAAAAAACAAAGGACCCAGAACTTAAACTGCCTCAGAGATAACTTTGCAAGTCAGTAAAGTCAACTATCCTAGCAAACCACATCCTCAGTGCAGAAAATCATCCTCAACTTCTCCATTTGGTACCCTTGCTTCCTCTCAAATGTGACAGTCCCCTGTCTTAGAAAGAGCCCCAGCTGGGTAAGGCATGGAAATGGAGAGCTGAAACTGGCAACAGTCCCTTCACCAGTTAACCAGACAGCAGAAAGGGCAGAATGAGTCACTCCCTTCGACTTGAATGGACTGGTGTCCTACCTGTGTCACATGTCGAGAGCTTACCACCTCAGATCTAGGTCACTGGGAACAAAAGAAACCATGATAAATTATATAAACAAAATTTTCATCTTTTCTTCCTAGATCACATTTTGGCGGGATTATTCAATTAAAGGACCAACCACAGGATCAGGTAAGGCGGAGAACCACAGACAAGTAATGCTTTCCTCACCTTTCCCCTTGGTAATCCATTTTAGTTTTAATGTTTGAGTTTGGCTATTGCTCAACATGCATATCAAGCAAGGACGGTTTCTCAATTATATGCTGGACTGTGTGAGACAGAAGGCTACCTTCATCTGTTTACACACTGAAAATCAAGTTTGGTGAGATAGTCGGGAAATGAGCTAATGCACACAAAGGTGTTTTAAGCAGCTCAGCAAAGTTAAAACTTGCACAAAAGTAGGGCTCTGTTAGTTAGAAACTTGTATCACTTTTTCTTTTGTTACTATTACAAGTGAACAGAATACCTATGATAGGTAAATGAGATTGCTGGATAAGGTTCAAGATAGGGCCGTGACTGCAGCTTCAGTTATAGAGTGTCTCACACACGTAACACACACACACACACACACACACACACACACACCTTAGCTGGTACAGAGCTTGCCTGAAGCCTCAGGTTTGAGCCTCAAAATGGCATAAAACTGGATATGGTGGTGTACACCTATAATCTCATTGGTTGCCTTCATCAGCTACATAGTGAAGCCTGGGCTCTAGAACACCCCACTGACCTTGGGGACAGGGAGAAGAGGAGGACCGAAGATCTATCTCAGCAGTAAGCTACATGTCTAGCATGTACAAAAGTCGGGGTTCAATCTTTGGTATGAAAAAGAAAAAAAAAAACACAGGAGGAGAGTGTTAGAATTGAGTAACTTCTGGAGAAGGGAAAGGCTTCATTTTGTCTGTGTTGGTCATCTCAAGCTGCCTTCTTTTCTTTTTAATAACATGATATGGAGCTGGACAGATGGCTCAGTGGTTAAGAGCACTGGCTGCTCTTCCAGAGGTCCTGAGTTCAACTCTCAGAAACCACATGATGGCTCACAACCATCTTTAGGGAGATCTGATGCCCTCTTCAGGCAGGGAGATGTATATGAAGCAAAGCACTCATACATCAAATAAATAAAATTTAAAAATTTTTTGATACATAATATTTGTACCTATTTATGGAATACAGTGTGGTATTTTAATGCCCGTATATGATGAGCAGTAATCAAATCAGGGCAATTAGCATATGTATCACATCAAACATTTATCATTCATTTGAACTGACAATATTCAAATCTTCTATTTTGAAATATCCAGTAAGTTATCAACAATAGCTACCCCACCATGCTACAGAACAGTAGAATTTCCTGGTCCTATCTGATTATCATTTTGTTCTTGCTAACCAGTTGTTGTTGTTGTTGTTGTTTTAATGCCTTTCACCCGTTTCCCCTTCTATCCTCATTTTGGTCATTTATTTAATTAATCTTGCCCCTGATTCTTTCATTCATCTTAGATAGGCTCCTTCTGTCAGAGACTATTACAAGGTTGCCTAATAAATGTACCAAAATGTATTCAGCTGAGCAAAGTACATGCTTACCCCACTTACTGTTAGATATTATTCACATAGCATGACCTGTTTAAATAAACAAAAGAATTAGGTATCTAAGAAATACCATTTAAGAGCTGGCAAGATGGCTCAGTGGGTAAAGATTCTTACCATGAAACCTGAATTCAACTCTCAGGGCTTACATGGTAGAAGGAGAAAAATCAACTCTCGAAAATTGTTCTCTGACATCCACACATGGGCCATTAAAGAGCATTATCATTTATATTTTTTCAGGTAGATTCTCTAGCACTCTAACACAAAGACTTTAAGATAAATCAGTATTGCCTGGCCTTTAATCCTAACACCACTCAGGTAGGCAGAAGCAAGCGGTTCTGAATTTGAAGCCAGCCTTGTCTACAGAGCGAGTTCCAGAAAAGCCAGGGCTACACAGAGAAATCCTGTCTCAAGAAACAAAACAACAAAAAGTCAGAAAAGAAAGAAAAATAAATAAATAAATTAGTTGTCAATGATGAGAATCTTCTTAATAATGTGTTAAATGTATTGAAAGTATGGATGATGCTACTAATTTATTTTAATGTTTTTTTTAAAGACGTTAACAAAGAGAAAATTGATGTTATGAGCCTTCTGACTGGATTCATTGTTGCTGTAGTACTCTTGGTTGTTTTGGGCTTACTTATTTACTACCTGTGTATCACCAAGTGTAACAGGCAGCCATATCCAAGGTAAGTCAAAATATTAAATTCATTAGTATGCATTCTGTATTGTTATTTTTAAGTAGATCAAACTGACAGCTTTTTGTTTTTAGGTCTTTACAATAATCTTAGATAATCAAGAAGATTGCATAGACAGTACAGAGAATTTTCATACACCCTTTACTCAGTTTCTCCCATTATTTCCAAATATGTTACCATTGTTGTACCAAAACTAAGCAAAGAGTGCCAGAGATATGGCTCAGTCAGTAAAGTCCATTCTGCACAAGCATAAGACCTGAGTTCAGATTACCAGCAACAAGAAAAGCTTAGTGTGGCACCATGAGCTTCAGCTTCAGGGAGATGGGGACAGAGACTCCATAGGACTTGCCAACCTGGCTTAATCAGCAAGTTCCAGTTCAGTGAGAGACCTTGCTCAAAAAAACAGTGAAGAGTAACTGAGAAAAACACTGATGTTGACCTCTGACCTACACACACATACACACACACACACACACATTCTAACGTCATCACTAACAAAACTAAATTTGAATTTTCCAGTTTCTGTTACTGTCCACTGTACTCCAGGCTCCGGGCCAGTTAAGGCTCTATACTACACTTAATGGTGTCTTCCCAGACTCTAGGCTGACAGATGTTTGGTGTTTTAACATCCACATTAATAACCTGGAGATGCTATTACAAGGTGTTTTTTTAATGTATTTATTTATTTATTTAGTGTGTAGGTGGGCACCTGTAAGTCATGACAAACATATGCTAACGATGCTATTTCTACAAGCCTTCAAAAGAATACAAGATCTAGGTGTAGCCGCTCATAGCTACAATCCCAGCACTTGGCAGGCAGGGGAAAAGGATCCAAGCTCAGTACCGATCTGGACTACATGCCGAGACCTGTCTCAAAAATTCAAAGACTGGAGCCGTAGCTCGGCAGCAGAGCACTTGCCTCTCCTTTCCACACCGCCATCCCATTATTTTCAGAAACAGAAACTAACTTAATAGGTCTGTGTGGCAGAGACTATTTAATTCAGAGACTAGAGGTGTGTGACTCAGTTGGTAGAGGGCTTGCCTAGTGTGCAAGAAGCCCTGGGTTCCATCCCCAGCACCACATACACCTGGTGTGGTGGCACAAGCCTACAAATGACCAGCACTGGGCAGGTGGAGGCAGGAGAATCAGAAGTTCAAGATAATCCTTTGCTATGTAATAAATTGCATGCCAGTCTGGGATATATGACGCCTTGTTTTAAGGGTAGGAGGTGGATGGGAACCTATTATTGATGCCTTAAAATTAGTAAAACAAAATTATTATCAACTAAGGATACGTCGTGCATTAACAGCGATTGATAAGGTTTCATAGGAACTGTAAATATTTGCACAACAATCTTGGTTAGGGTTTCTTCTGCTGGGATAAAACACCATGACCAAAAGCAACTTGAGGAAAAAAAGGTGTATTTGGCTTACAAATCCTGGGTCACAGTCTATTGAGGGAAGCCAAGGCAAGGAACTGAAGCAGAGGCCATGGAAGAACCATGTTTACTGACTTGATTGCCATGGCTTGCTCTGCCTGCTTTCTTGTAACATCCAAGACCATCTACCTAGGGCTGGCACCACCCACAGTGGGCCAGGCCCTCCCGTATCAATCATCAGTCAAGAAAATGCCCCACGGACTTGCCAGCTGATCAGTCTGATAGGGGCATTTTCTCAGCTGAGCTTCCGTCTTCTCAGATGACTGTAGATTGTGTTGAGTTGACAAAAGCTAATCAGCACAGTTGCTGAACATCTTAATGATTCAGTGTGAAAACATTTTTAAAAGGAATACAAGGTGTTAAGGGAAAGCTGCTAATATTGATGCTTGTAGATTCTTGCTTACACTTTTAAGTCCGTGAAGACACTCATGTTGAGGACCACATTTCCTTCTCTCACTGCTAGAAATTGAAACCAGGCCCCAGACATGTGAAGCCAGTGCCCTACACTGACAACCCTCTCCCTAACCGGTTACAGACGGAAGACTTTCGTTCACTTTAAAAGATGATTATATGATTCAGGTCTAAATGCAGATAATGTGTAGTGGAAGAATATTCAACTAGAAAGCAGAAGGCAAAGGTTCTCATGTTAATTCTGTTACTGTTTAATATAATTACGGATCTTAAAGCAAATCCTCCCCCTCACCTTCTTTGTTATTTGAGACATTATCTCACTAGGTAACCAATGCTGGCCTCAAACTCTGCGTGTATCCCATGTGGGCCTTGAATTAATAAACCCTGAATTCTGGAATTACAGACATCCCTCTAAGCCCCACTAAATTCTACTAAATTATTTTTATTTTTGTGTATATGCTTATTTGCATGAATTTATGTGTACCACATAATGCAAGTGCCTGAGAATGCCCAAGGACACTGGATCCCGGAGCTGGGGCTATAGGCAGCTGTGAGCCACCTGATGTGAGTGCTGGGAACCAAACCCCAGTGCTCTGCAGGAGCAGTGTGCTCTCCTAATGGCTGAGCCATCTCTCCCGCCCCTTTTGTGAAGCTGATGACTCCTCTACATTTACATGGGATTTGTGGCTCAGATTTATGTCCTCAGGCTTTAATAGCACGTGCTTGTCACCCCACAGGTCTGGTCAGGAATGATTGCTGACTGACTGATTAAATGACTGAGACAGAGATTCAGGGGGAAATTTTTTTCTCATCTCTGAAATTAACGAGAAAAAATAACCCCTGATTCCTCTTAAAGTTTCATAATATCTTTTTCGTTTGTCAGTTTTCTGACTTTGTTTGTTTGTCAGAATTATTACTTTAAAAGTTACTTATTGGAGCTGGAGAGATGGCTTAGAGATTAACAGCACCGGCTACTCTTCCAGAGGACTTGAGTTCAGTTCCCAGCACCCATGATAGTTCACAATCATCTGTAACTCCAGTTCTAGAAGATCTGATGTCCTCTTCTGATTTCTGAAGGCACCAAGCACACACATGATACACACACATACACACACAAACACACACACACACACACACACACACACACACACACACACACAAATAAATAATGTTTTAAAATCTTAACAAAGTAAAAATTAAGTAAATAAACAAAAATTCTGGCTGGGCAGTGGTAGCGCATGCCTTTAATCCCAGCACTTGGGAGGCAGAGGCAGGCGGATTTCTGAGTTCGAGGCCAGCCTGGTCTACAGAGTGAGTTCCAGGACAGCCAGGACTACACAGAGAAACCCTGTCTCGAAAAACCAAAAAAATCGAAAAAACAAACAAAACAAAACAAAACAAAAAACAAAACTGCTAAACAAAAATTCTGGAATGAATGCCTTTAATCCTAATACTTGGGAGACAGAGACAGTGGATCTTTGTGAATTCAAGGCTAGCCTGGTCTACATAGTGAATTCTAGGTCATCTATGATTACATAGTGAGTCTCTGCCTCAGTCGGTTAATAAATCAGTCTATCATTCCTGACCAGATCAGTGAGATGGCCATCTAATAAGCACGGGCTGCAAAAGCCTAAAGACATAAATCTGGCCCACAGAACCTACGTAAAGGTAGAAAGGCCATTAACTTCACAAAGGTCTTCTCTGACCTCTATATGTATGCTGTGACACGCATACCCACCCACATCATACATCCCCTACACATCATCATCAAATTTTAATTAAAATTGAAATAACATAAAAATAACAAATACAGCTGGGCAGTCCCAGCTCTGTGGAGGCAGACTCAGGTGGGTCTCTTCGTTCGAGGCCAGCCTGGTCTATAGAGTGGGTTTCAGGAAAGCCAGGGCTACACAGTGAGACCCTATCACAAATAAGTACATAAGTAAAAACTTTTTTTAAATCTCGTAATTCTGTTTTAGAAATAACCACTGGACTGGAGACATAACTCAGTCAGACTCTCATAAAAGCATGAGAGTCTGAATTCGACCCCAGCACCCATGTAAAAAGCCAGGATGTAGCCACAGGATGTTTACACTCACACCCCAGTGACTTGGAGGCTTATTATTAATTAATAAATGCCTAGGCCTTAAGCTAGGCTTGTTCTCTGACCAGCTTGTAACTTAAATATCCAGTTTATACTATTCTATGTCTGCCACATGGCTAGTTACCTCTCCTCTGTGTCACACATCTGACTTCCTCTGGATGGCAAATCTCCCGCTCCTGACTCTTTCCCAGAGTTCCTTTCTCTCTGCCAGATGTACCACCTTCTAATCATGCCTCAGCTTATTGGCCATCATATTTTAATTCTGACCAGTCTGAAGGTGCCATAGGCAGGCAAGGAAGGACAGAGACACGGCCAGGGCTATACAGAGAGACCCTGTCTTAAGCAAATAAACAAAAATACCCCAAAATGGATGACTCCAGAGAAACAACATCCAAGTTGTCCTCTGGTCTCCACACATATATGCACACATGTACATGCACATTTGCATATATACATACACAAGTGAAAAAGAAAAGAAAAAAGAAAGTATTATTATGGATTTGGTGTGCATTCTTTATGTTCTCATTTGCAACTTAATTTTGTTATTTACAGTAATACAATTGAAATGCATTTCTATAGTAGTGTTGTATATAAAACAAAATCTCTCCTCTTTATTTGTAAGTAGGTTGTTCAGGTTGTTCAGAATTCATCTCACTCACATGACTCTTCAGTTCCATATCTGTGAACCCAGCCACTCCCTATCTCCTGCTCAAGTCCCCAGCCAAGCTCAGAGCCATCCTACCTTCCGCCTCTGTGAATTTTACTCCTGTGACCGCACACAAGTGCCATCACACAGTATTAGTCTGACTGGTTAATCTGGTGCGGCATTTTCAAAAGACTGAACATCTCTTTGTAAATTTGCATTCACCACTTGATTTACGTATTCTGGTGCATTACTCGAAGATGTGATTCCTTCCTCAAACAACAGCAGTCTTAGACCAGTGTTTGTTTCGGAAGGACACTAAAGTGTATTATTCCAGTCCTAAACAGGACGTGAAAGCATAGGCGCTGGAATGCCAGTGTTGAGAGTTGAGTGCATAGTTGACTAGACCTTTGTCCTTGGATGTGTTACTTCCATGTCCATTAAAGCACTGTGCTGCATGGTTCCACTGGAGCAGCATTTACACAAAGACGTGTGAATGGTGCCGTTTGGTAATGTTCAGTGTGTCGGTCGGATCATTGGCATATAGTACTGAATAAGTATTAGCTATTGTTATTACCATTCATTTGTCAACTCAGGTTGTTCCAAAAGTTTGAGAAACAGTGTTCCTACCTTCCCAGGTAGTGTTTGTGCTTTTTTAAAAAAAAAAAAAAAAAATAGCTTCCAGACCAGGTATACAGCTCAATGGTAGAACACCAGGATAACACTTGTGAGCCCTGGCTTCAATTCCCAGGATATAAATAAATAAGTAAGCAAATAAATAAATAAATAAATAGTCCTTAAAGCCCTGAGTTCAATACCCAGCACCACAGAACAACCAAACACAAAACCAGCTCAGAGCTTGGACTGATTGTATAGATTTACCCAGCATTCATATGTTCGCATGAAGTTAAAATTGAGATGTATCATAAATAAGTTCTTTTTAGACTCAGCAGATAACAAAATATTGACTAATGAATCTGCTTCAGTCCCTGTGTAACTAACTTTAGCCCTGCTGGTCACGAGCTGTGTGTTGCTATCACTAGTGTCCACATCTGAGCAATGTGTTCTGTAGTTTTCAAAAGTGAGGGAGACCTCTTCAAAGAAGACATGGAGTGATTACTATTTGGTTAAGGTTAAGGCAAGAGAGAGACAGAGAGAGTCCAAATTTAGACATATGAAAGGACTGGGTAATTTCAGCTTGAGGAAGATGGTGACAAGTAAACCCTCCATGTAGCAAGAGGAATTAAAAGAAGGCTTCTTTTTTGGCAACTGCTTTTGAGAACACAGTAATCTTTTGCATCCTGGGAGCACGGTTCTTGAATAATACACAGTGGAGCAGGAAGAACCTGTAGGGTAGAGGAGCATCCATCGAGGTGCTGGCGTGGGACTCCCAAGGGAGGTCAGGAGTCTGGACTTGTCTCTGAGAGAAAAGAAGCTGTGAGACTCAGTGGCTGGTAGAAAGCTGGAGGAGATGCAGGGAGAATGTGAGTTCTGACTTGACTTCTGGCTGAAGGACTGCACATGAAAACTCAGGGGGGAAATGAAATTTGGATTTGGCAGAATAAAATAATATTTTATATTAAAGATTTTAAAGATAGCTCAAGAGGGCCTGAAGAGATGGCTTAGCAGTTAAGAGCACTGGCTGCTCGTAGGAAACAAAACAGTTTTTTTTTTTTTTTAAAGTAGATTCAGGAAAAGTACAACAAGTGACAACCTGTAAAAAGATGCTTGAGCTGACATTTCTCCAAAGGGGACAGACAAAGGTCCAACAAATACCAGAAATGACATAGAGCATGTTGGGATTACACATGCCTGTGCTACTGTGTCTGGGAATCCAAACTCAAGTTATCAGTGTTTCAAGACAAACTGGCACTAATTAAACCAACTCCCCAGACCTAAGTTAACTGTCTCTTAGTGGGAAAAATACTATAGACATGAGTTAGAGGTTAGTCAAAAATGTCTCTGAATCTTAATTCTTTTATTACTCTTGATTACAGGATGTTAATTTATGAATTGATACTTTCTAGTCAGCCAGCTTGACAGTCTAAACAGCTCAATTTACTAACATTAAATTGTAGTTTGTAGACAAGCAAGATGGCTCAGTAGGTAAAAGCACTTGCCACTAATCCTGATGGCCCAAGTTCAGGCCCAAGTTGAGATTTACATGGTAGGAGAAGAGAACCGAATGAGAAAGTTGTCCTCGGACTTCCACAAGTGTGAACTCTGTGTGTGTGTGTGTGTGTGTCTGTGTGTGTGTCTGTGTGTCTGTGTGTGTGTGCAGTTCACAGGGGAGAATGGAAAGGCATACATTGAAAACATCAGACCCAAGTGGCGTTTTAGCTTTCACTAGCTGAAAAGGTTTTATGAAATGATTTGTTGGGTATAGTGGTACAAATCTGCAATTCTAGAACTGGGCAGGGGGATTGCCAGTTTAAGATGAGCTATAATACTGAGTTGAAGCCAAGCTCAGCAACCTGGAAGGAAGATCCAGAATTTTGAAATGACTAGAGAAGGTAGCTCAATGGCGTAGTACTTATCTAGTAGCATGCCCAAGACTCTGGGTTCAATCCCAATATAGAGAGAAGACAGAAGAGGAGGGCTAGACTTGAACAAAGACTTTTTCAGAGCTGAGAGTCAAACCCAGATCTTTACACACACTAGGCTATTGCTTTAGTATGTACTTGGCCAAGAAGTACAGAACGACAGCTTTTCCACAATGGAACAATGCCAGTCAAAGGCACAGAGTACTTTACTGGGGGTGTAGCTCAGTTGATAGGTCTCTTGCCTAAGCATTCATTCATAAAGTCAATTGTTCAAACCCTGGGACTGCATGATTAAAGCATGGTAGTATATGCCTATAATCTCAATACTCAGGAGGTAAAGGCAGGAGTTCGAGGTCATCCTTAACACCTAGTGAGTTTGAGGCCAGCTTGAACTACAGTAGGCCCTGGTTCAGGAAAAGGGACGGGGGCCGGGGGGGGGGGAGAGGAGACAAGGGGGGGGGGGGGGGGGAAGGGAGGAGAGAGGAGAGGAGAGCAAAGGAAAAGAAAGGAAAGGAAAGGAAAGAAAAGGAAAGGAGAATAAAAGAGACAAAAAGAGAGACTGGGAATTCTACTTAACAGAGAAGAAAGCTATGAAAAAATATGGTGAGGCCAGAGTAAAGGAGGCGTTGAGAGGAGGATTCAGGAGTTCCATAACCATGGAAAGTGAGCCATTTCTATACTGCAAGACAGAATACTGCTTGGGAAGAGTTAAAGGTCAACCGGGCGACATGGCTGCAGAGACGACCTCTGTGGCATTTGTTTCCTTGGCTTGGTGTCATGTCACCTCACAAAGCCTGGATTTGATTTCAGGAGCAAGGAAAAACAGGATTCACTCTGCTGGAAGCCTTACATCAAACACCCTACTCAGTCCACCCCAACTCTGTGGAGGTAGCTTTATTATCCCCATTTTAGAGAGAAGGAAACTGAGTCAGGGAGCTTGACTTTGATCAGGGATGACTGAATATAGTTTCAGCACCACATCTGACCTGAGACTTCAAAGCTCTTAGAGCTTCTGTTATACCAAGTAGTAGAAAGACTACTTTGGGTTCCCTGATGTAAAGTAAACCCATTGTGACATTAATGAACTGGGTTCTACATTTATCAAAAATAGTTGGGTTTTTTGGTTTGTTGGTTTGGGGTATTTTGTTTGGTTTTGGGTTTTGGTTTATTTTCATTTTTTTTTGTTGTTGTTGTTGTTTTGTTTTTGTTTTTTCGAGACAGGGTTTCTCTGTATAGCTCTGGCTGTCCTGGAACTGACTCTGTAGACCAGGCTGTCCTCGAACTCAGAAATCTGCCTGCCTCTGCCTCCCAAGTGCTAGGATTAAAGGCGTGCACCACTACCGCCTGGCTGGTTTATTTTCAAAATAGGGTTACTCTGTTACTTACTTTGTAGGCTGATCTCAAACTCAGAGATCCTCCTGCCTCTGCCTTGAAAGTGCTAGGATTAAAAGTTTTTAATGCCATGCCCAGCTGGATTTAAAAAAAAAATAAGACAAGGCCTCATGCATACAAGGCTGGACTTGAATTTGCTATGTAGCCAAGGATGGCCCCAGCTCTTCTATCTTCCAAATGTTAAGGCCACTATGCTCAGTTTAGGATTTGTATCCCCTCAGCTCCCATACCATCCCTTCCCCTCAGCTCCCATACCATCCCTGTGTGTGTGTGTGTGTGTGTGTGTGTGTGTGTGTGTGTGTGTGTGTGTGTGTGTTTAGGGGGGTGATCATGGATATGTGCACATGTGTGTTGGTTCACTCTCATGTGTGGAGGCCACAGGTCAAAGTCAGATGACTTTCTCCGTGCTTCTCTGCCTTATGTTTTGACACAAGATCTCTTGCTAAAAATGAGCTATAGGGAGACTTGTCTCAAACAATCAAACAAAAATTTCTAAACTGGGACTGGGAAGATGGGTCAGTGGAGGAAGGTTTGCCATGAAAGTGCATGCACCTAGTGTTGCACATACATACATACATGCAGGCAAAGCAGTCATACACATTAGATAAATATAAATAAATGTATTTAAAAGTTGAGCATGGTAGTGCATGTTTATAACTGTGCTGAGGAAGTAGAGACACTGGATCCTGGTTACAGTCTAGCTAAAATGGTGAGTTTTGTTTTTCTTTTCTTTTTACTTGAGACAGGGTTTCTCTGTGTGGTCCTGGTGCCCAGGAACTCTGTAGACCAGGCTGGCCTTGAACTCACAGAGATACATTTGCCTCTGTAGTGGTGTGCCTGGCAAGGTTTTGATTGACTGATTGACTGATTGGTTGATTTAGGCTTCCCAGACAGAGTTTTTCTGTGTAGCCCTGGCTGTCCTAGAACTCACTCTATACACTAGGCTGGCCTTGAATTCAAGATCTGTCTACCTCTGCCTCCTGAGTGCTGGGATTAAAGGCATATGGCACCATAGCATGGCTTCTAGAATTTTTTAGTGTCATTATGTTAATCAAGAAATTCACCTCTCTTAAACCTAAATGTCATCTCTCTGTTTAGCTCTTCAGCTGTATACACAAGAACGGCCAGATATACACCCTCCATCATTTTCAGAACACCTGAGGAATCTGTCTTGTCTCCATCACCATCTTCAGAGGATACAGGACTACCTTCCTATGAACAGGCAGTAGCACTGACCAGAAAGCACAGCGTCTCACCACCACCTCCCTATCCTGGACCTGCAAAGGGATTTAGGGTATTTAAAAAGTCTATGTCACTCCCGTCTCACTAAGCCTACCTGGCTGCCTTGCTGGAAGACATTCGTTTCTGTGCTTGAATTCTTTGTTCTCCCTGAGGAGAAAAAAAAAAAAAAAAAAGATTTGCTTGTTCAGCTTTTTATGACACACCACAAGGAATAAAGGAATGATACATCCAGAGCAGAGCTCACTGCAGCTCTGCTGTCATCTTGGACCTGAGCTGGCTTGCTATCATCTTGGTAAGAAACTTCAACTCCATTACCTTGAAGTTAAGAAGAAAGTGCCTTTTGCAATGTGTACTGTACTGGTTCAAAAATCTTTGCTGTAGCTGGATAATATGATATGTTCCTACAAACACTCAGGAGGCTTAGGGGGGAGGGATGAGAGTTCAAGGCCAGCCTGGGCTCTGTCAATCCCTGTCTCAAAACACAGTTTGTTATTAATAGAATAATTAGAATTAACCAACCAGGAACTGTCAATCTTAAATCATGAGATTGGATCTTCTCTTCCTTAGGATTTCTTTTTGGTTGAAAATACTTCATAGGCTTTGATGGTTTGCTATAAGTCTGTGGTCTTGATATAGTCACTTGAGTTTCTGTTTTAATCAGTGCAGAGCATTCATCCAACTTGCAGGTGTTAATTTTTCACTCACTCACTATCAATCACTGTTATGGTGTCAAGAGGTTTCGTTTGTTTGTTTGTTTTTGTTTTTTAAAAATTACTATTCATGGACTAAGGGGATGCCACACTTGGAAAGTGCCTGTCATACAAATATAAGAACCTGAGTTCAATCCTCATTAGCCATGTTTGAAACAAATAAGCAACAACAAACAAAACGAGCAAACGAGGGAACAAACAAAACAAATTTGAATACTTGGGTGCACACCTGTAATCTCAGCACTGTAGGAGGACTCAGGAGAACGCCTGAGCTTGATAGCTAGCCACAGGAGCTGAATCAGGAACCTCTAAATTCAGTGAAAGACTATCTCAAAAATTAAGGTAGAACCAGTGAGGCGGGTGAATGTCTTTAATCCCAGCAATCGAGAGGCAAAGATCTCTGTGAGTTCAAGGCCAGCCTGTTCTAGTTTGTGAGTTCTAGGACAGCTACAAAGCCTGCCTCAGAAACAAACAAAACCAAAAAACAAGGCTGGGAGGTAGTGGTACACACCTTTAGTCAGAGCACTCAGAAGGCAGAGGCAGAAGGATCTCTGTGAGTTCAAAGAGAGCTTGGTCTACAGAGCTAGTTCCGAGACAGCCAGGGCTACATAAAGAAACCCTGTCTCAAAAAACCATTAAAAAAAAGATTAAGGTGGAAAGCAATTGAAAAAGATACCAAATATCAACTTCTGGCGTCTACATGCACAAGCTTGCATGCATGTGCATACATGCACATACAATATTGAGCTAGAAGTTTAGTAATAGAATGGTAGAGGCAAGTGGTTGAACATTTGCTTTATATGTATGAGGCCCTGGGTTTGAGGTCCCCAGCAGTATCAACTAAAGTCACCAGAAAGCCTTTGCATCTTATGTGCATGGGTGGGGTTTTTTGATCTGTTTGTTTGTTGATTTGTGTGTGTGTGTGTGTGTGTGTGTGTGTGTGCTGTGCACTGGAGATTGAACCAAAGTATCATATATGCTAAGCACATGCTGTACAATTAAGCTAAACTCTCAGTCTCCCTTGTTTCTCCTAGTACATCTTAACACAAAAAAACACATCATAGCTTTAACAGATACTTGTCATAATCATATAAATGACCAGTTCTTCCTTAAGAATGTAGAAGAAGAGCTCAGTGGAAAAGCCCAGGCTCAGCATATGTGCAAGAACCTGGGTTAGATCCCCAGCAACAAAAATGTAGCACATACTCACTAACTTATATGCTTGTATATTTGAGTTCCACTGCTCATTAGCAGTCAAAGAGCCATACTTTTGAAAATTCAACTGAAAAAAAATGTTAAGGGTTTTCTTTGTCTGTTTCTGCCAGACATTTCCCTATTCTTTAAGAGCCTTTATCAATTGTTACTGTGCTTTATAATGTTTATAGGCTTGAGATTGCAATCCTGCTTGCATTTGATGATTCCATCCAAATTAAATATCTAGAAAGTCTACATTGTATTGCAGTGTGTGTGGATGTGAGTGTGTGAGTCCTTCTTTTGTGGCATTGTAATCTGCTGGACCTGGTATAACATAGCAGCAGTTATAACATAGCAGCAGTCTCAATGCTTGGGGGGCAGAGGCATGAGGATCATAAGTTTGAGGTCAGTTAGGCTACCTACTTAGTTCAAGAGTCATCTAGAATAATTAGTGAGACCTTGTCTCAGATAAAACAAAAAAGATAGCATCATCTTCATGAAGGCAGATAAAATGAAGACGTTAGTTGTTAGAGACTAGCAAAGCTTTATCCTTTTACATTTTAGCTGCTTGTCACAAATAGATCATCTACCAACACTTCTATGTAATCAGAAGCACTTTTAAGCCCCTATATCACCGCTAAATTTCTGTTGTTCTTTATATCTTCTTTCCACTGCATCTTTTCCATTATAACAATATGCTTTGCATGTATTTTAATTCTCTTTTCAAAAGGTTACTAGAACTGACTGCTTGCTTTGTAATAATCAGAGTTACGGCATGACTTGCCTAAACTGTACTAGGTTGGTAAGAGCTGAGTTTGTATTGAGCGAGTCCATATATCTAGTCCCATCTCATACTTTACAGAATTTTTTTAAAAGAATTATTCATTTATTTTATGTATATGAGAGTACACTGTAGCCTTCTTCAGACACACTAGAAGAGGGCATCGGATACTATGACAGATGGTTGTGAGCCACCATATGGTTGCTGAGAATTGAACTTAGGACCTCTGGAAGAGCAGTCAGTGCTCTTAACCACTGAGTCATCTCTCCAGCTTTACAGAATTATACTTAGGACAAGTAGAGATATTAAGAGATGGAAGGGACGGAGAAAAAATATATGCTGCTCTTCCAAGGGACCTATTTGTACCGAAGCACTCACATTGGGCCCCTCACAACCACCTAGAACTCTATCCCAGGGGATCCAATGACTTCTTCTGGTCTTTGCAGGCACCTGCATTCATGTGGCATACACTCACACAGACATGTGTGTGCACAGACATACACACACACACATAAATTAAAAACATAGTTTTTTACTTTTTATTTTGTTTTATTTTGGTTTTTTTAAAAGTAGGGTTTCTCCCTGCACCCCTGGTTGTCCTGGAACTCACTTTATAAACCAGGGTGTCCTTAAACTCAGAGATCCACCTGTCTTGCCTCCCAAGTGCTGGCATTAAAGGTATGCACCACCACACCTGGCTTTAATATATATATTTAAAAAGAAATATAAAGTATGTCTTCTTTTAAATTTACAGTGTTGGGGACCACAGCTGGGGCCTTGTCTACCCCTGGGCTACACACACTTCCATACCCCGTATCTCTTACCGAATCCTAATTTGGAATGTTGTATGACTCTCTGAGTCTAACCACAAAGTTAGCTTCAGGACCTGTGACAACCTCCCATTGTCCCACCTTACCTTGATCATCTACCCTGACTTGAAGGGATCGGAAGTCCACCACTCAAACTGTGATGTCGCTGGCTGGTACTCCTACGGCACCAGTGTTGGTGTCATGATACTTTGAACACACACACACACACAAAGCAATAGAACTGTTGTTAACAAGCCCCTGGAAACTGAAGGGGAATTTCTCAGTGTAAAGCCACTGACGTGGATTCTGTTTTGCTAACCTTTTTCTTACCTGTGGTGTTTTGGGTGCTGAATTGTTTCAGGTGATTACTGTAGGGCTTTTGAGTTTGTTGTTTTGTTTTTGCTTCTTCTCCAGAGGATGGATTGGTGCTAAACATTAAATCTGTTTTCATGTAGGTTTTATACATGACTAGACCAGTTTTTCTTTCCGTTGTAATTAGGAAATGAATGGGATATGGCTCTAATAAGATTTGAAAGAAAAAAAGGCATGGTTATAAAACTCTGCATTTGGTAGGACAAAAAAGAGCACAAGCTTCAGCTGTGGGAGTTTTGCTTTCCCTCCTGAGGAAGGAAAGCAGGAGGGAAGCCTAAGAACAATTCACAGCGGCAGACGAACATGGTCTTCTATTTGCCCCAGGACTTTTCTCTTTTGTGTGATGGTGTTGGTACATCAAACTCGTATGTACCAGACAAGGACTTGAGCAGTGAGTTGTATTAGTGTCCTCTTTCCCTTACATTAGTCCCCAAATTTCTAATCAGATTTTTTTCTATTCTCAGATCATTTATTTGTGTGTATACTCCTAAGTGTACAAGAGAATTTTAATGTTAAAGTCTTTACTTGTGCTTAGCAAAAGCTCATATTATTCATAACATTTTTGCTTTAATTAAATATGAGTTAAATTTTACTGGGTGTTTGATCTGAAATGTTATGTATGACACATATAGTATTAGAGAAATATCTAGTATTTTCATCTTTTTTTTTTTTGGTTTTTCAAGACAGGGTTTCTCTGTGTAGCCCTTGCTGTCCTTGGAACTCACTCTGTAGACCAGGCTGGTCTTGAACTCAGAAATCCACCTGCCTCTGCCTCCCAAGTGCTGGGACTAAAGGCATGCGCCACCACTGCCCAGCTAATCATTTTTTTTTTAAAGACTAGATTTTTGGAGACAGGTATGATAGCATATGCCCAGAATACCAGGAAACCCAGACAGATTCAAGGCCAGCCTTGGCTACAGATTAAGATCCTGTCTCATAAATCAAAAAAAAAAAAAAAAAAAAAAGGAAAAAGAGAGAGAGAGAGAGAGAGAGAGTGAGAGAAAGGGAAAAGAATAGGGGAGGGAAAGAAAACCAAAAGTAAACAAACAAAATATTACATTGGGTTGAACAGTGGTAAAATGCACACTTAGCTTACACAGGCACCTGGGTTTGATCCCAACACCAAGTGAGAAGTTTAAATAATGTGCTGAAGAGATAGCTCAGTGGGTAAAGGTGTTTTTTGCCAAAACTGACTACCCAGGTCTCACACAGTTGAAGGAGAGAACTTATTCCTGCAAACTGGTCTCTGGTGACTTCCACATGTGTGCAGTGGATCTCAATAAGTAAATAAATGCAATTAATTTTTTAATTAAAATAAGATAAAAATAAAAGTGATTACCTTTTGTAGGTTCTGTCTTTGGTCATCCAAAACATGTGTGCTATATGCTGATGCCTTCAATCTGATGGATTGTATTTCTTCCATGTTTTGGGTTTACAAACCTTTCCTTAACAGTTTGAAGTTAACCAGTACAAATGTATCAGTATTTGTATTATCTGGAAAAAAACAATCCATTTTTTAATGCATAGCCCTCCTAAAATATAACTGTGTTTTATTTTAATGGACTTGTTACATTTACCTTTTATACATGTGAATAGACTTTATATTAAGTAATATTTATTCCCAATTTTGTAATGACTCACTTGTGATATTATACAGGTTAAACCTGAACAACTAATTTCATGTCTTCAAAATAATGTTTATAGCATATGTATCTTTCATTTGGCTGGGCCAGCAGCTTATTTAAACAACTGAGCTGTAGTTGTATGGGTGTTATTGTTTAATAAAGTTTTAATATCTAATATATAATTTGAGGTAAACATTTATTACTCCTTCAAACTAAATGTATGTGTGCTGGGATGTAGCCTACCATGTGCGAAACCCTACGTTTGACTTTTAACTCAGCCCCGAACCAAAACACACTTCTTCTCTGTACTGCTTAATAGTCAGCTCAGCACTAAATAACATTCTGTCTTAGTTAGGGTTTTATTACTGTTAACAAACACCATGACCAAGGCAACTCTTATAAAAGGAAACATTTAATTGGGGCTGTCTTACAGTTTCAGAGGTTCAGTCCATTGTCAGCATGGCAGGAAGCATGGCAGCGTGTAGGCAGACATGGTGCTGGAGGAGCTGAGAGCTCTGCATCTTGATCTGAAGGCACCCAGGAGGCTGTCTTATTCATTGCCTGAGCATAGGAGTCTTTAAAGCTGACCCCCACAGTGACACACTTCCTCCGACAAAGCCACACCTCCTTCAATACAGCCACACCTCCTAATAGTGCCATTTTCTATGGCCAAGCACTGAAATACAGGAATCTATGGGGGCCAAACCTATTCAAACCACCACACATTCCCTTGTCCAGATGGACCACAATATATCCATTAACCCTGTAAAGAACATCATGTCTGCTTTCAGATTTGGCAATTGTGAATAAAGATACTTTAAATAGCCATTTGTAGGTTTTTATGTGGACATGAGTGTACTTATGACTTAACCAGGACAACAACTTCTATTTTATAATTTTTGTGCTCTATTGGCTACATAGTAATATCCCATGGTGGCTAATAATATATACCTAAAGTTTGTTCATGTTTTCTCATGACTTGATAACTCATTTCTTTTGAGCATTAAATAATATTCTATGTCTGGCCAGCCTGGCCTACATAGTGAGTTCCAGAAGAGTCAGGGCAATGTAGGGAGACCCTGTTTAAAAAGAAAAAAAAAAAAAATGTGTTGTCTGAGTATACCAGTTTACTTATTTATATTTATTACTTTTCTCCCCGTTGAAAAATAAGTCCCAACAAAAGCAACTTAAGGAAGGAAATGTTTATTTGGACTCCCAGTTGGAGGATACAGTCAATCCATCATGGGAGAGAAGACGTGGTGGAGAAGCATGGTGAGAGCACGAGGTAGTTGGTCACATCGAGTCAGTAGTCAGAACATACAGAAAGATGAATGCTGCCGTACTGCTAACATCCCCCACTGGGTTTGAGCCCCTGGGGTAGTGCTGTAACTTTTAGGACAGGTCCTAAAAACCTCCTCAGTTAGGCCTGGCTAGAAACTTATTCACAAATATGCCTAGGAATTTGTCTCTTGGGTGATTCTATATCTTGCTAAGTTAGCCATGGAATTACCCAGTCACTTTCTTGATTTCTTCCAAGGTTAAAGATAAGGGCAACACTTTTGAAACCTCAAAGTCCAAGCTTAGTAACATACTTCCTCCAACAAGGCCACACCTACTCCAACAATGCTCTACCTTCTAATCCTAATCCTTCTCAAATAGCGCCATTCTCTGGCGACTAAGCATGCAAATAGATGAGCCTATGGAGCCATTCTTATTCAATCCCCCACAAACATTTTTATACATTTATTTTAACTCGATTTTTGTTTCTGTGTTCAACCCAGAGCCAGTGGAAGCTTCAGCAACTGCTTAGACTTGGGGTAAAGCCACCTACAAAAGACATACAGTTAATTTAGACAATTAGAATTAAACCTCAAGCAATAGCACAAACCATGCTTCTCCAGAAGCAGGAACCCAAGATTTGGGTGTAGGTAGTTTATTTGGGAAGGAACATGAGTAAGCAGGGGGAAAGACAAGGAAGAAGGATCAAAGTACACGTAGTTGAAGACACTGATGTAACCAACACAATCCCCTAACATCGGAACCACTGAGAAGGTGGCAAAGTGCCTTCTCTAACAGTCCATCTGGATCTGAGCACCTGGCACCTTTATTTATTGATCACCCTTCAGTGATAGTCTCTCCTGATAGAGAAACGTAGGGACTCCCTGGAAGCTCTAGTGGTGTCCAAAACATCAGAAAGACACACTTTGCAGGTTGGGTAGAAGCCTGTGAGCATAAAATAAGGGGTCTGCTTCAAAGGGTACTGACCTACATCCTCTCTGGCCTGGTTTTGTTTGTTTGTTGGTGTGTGTGTGTGTGTGTGTGTGTATGCATATGGCAGAGTTCTGTTGTGTTGGGGTGCACTAAGTGAAGGTCATTGTGTCATTCAGTTGTTAATTCTGTACCTGCAGAGAGCTGAGCATAGGGCGGATTGTGGTATTGTTATGCTTACACTTCATTACCCGCCTCAGCAATTTGTAAACACGTACCTTCCTCACTCTCTAACTGGCTTAATAAAGATTTAACAGCCGGTAACTGGGCAGGAAAGGGAAGGCAGGACTTCCGCTCTGAGATGGGTTCTCTGGGAGAAGAATCAGAAGTGGGAAGCAGGACATGGAGGAGGTTGGGCATACTTGGGAAAGAGAGAGGTAAGTGAAGTTGACAAAAATATTAGGGTTAATTAAGTTAGATGAGCAAGCTGAGAGGTAGCCCAAGCTACAATAAAATTAATGAGTCTTTTCTTTCTTTCTTTCTTTCTTTCTTTCTTTCTTTCTTTCTTTCTTTCTTTCTTCCTTCCTTCCTTCCTTCCTTCCTTTCTTTCTTTCTTTTTTTTTTTTTAGATTTATTTATTATGTATATAGTGTTCTGCCTACGTGTATCCCTGCACACCAGAAGAGGGCACCAGATCGAATTATAAATGGTTATGAGCCACCATGTGATTGCTAGGAATTGAACTCGGGACCTCTGAAAGAGAAGTCAGTGCTCTAAACCTCAAAGCTATCTCTCCAGCCTGCTCTCTGCCTTTTTGTTTGTCAATCTTGATCAAAAATTTGGCAGGATTTAGAATCACCATGGAAACAAATTTCTGGGCATGTCTGAGGGATTACCTATATTAGGTTGAGGTAAGACTTTCCCTCCTTCCTGACTCTGGACACAATGTGACCAACTGCTTCCTGCTCCTGACACCACACCTTTCCTGCTACTATGGACTTTATTCTTTGGAACTGTTAACAGTTCTTTCTTTCTTAAGTTGCTTTTGCTGTGCATTTTGTCTCAGTAAGAAGACAAGTAATGGATAAACTGATCTTTCATCTAACCTTAATTCTCAAGTCCCTCCAGGGGCCCAGCCGATCACATGTGACTCACAGCCCCCTCACACTGTTAACACAAACTATGTGGTGTGGACCAATGCCTCAAGTAAACAAGGATATTCTTAAAATGGATAGAATATTCTAGGCAGTTAAAACTTAGAGGCTGGGGCTGGAGAGACCACTCAGTAGTTAAGAGCACTTGTAGCTCTTGGAGAAGACTCAGGTTTGCTTACCAGCACAGCAACTATGGTTGTTCATAGTCACCCTTAACATCAGTACCAGGAAATCTAATGCCATTTTCTGACTTCTGCAGACACTGGGCATGCATATGGTACACATACATGTATATGGGCAAAACACATAGAAAACAAATAACTAAAGAATAAAAAAAGGTTATAGCCATAGAACCAGGCAAGAGTCAAACTTTGTTTTTTTTTGGTTTTGTTTTAATTTATTTATTTATTTCATGTATGTGAGTACACTGTTACTCCTATAGACACACCAGAAGAGGGCATCAGATCCTATTACAGATGGTTGTGAGCCACCATGTGGTTGCTGGGAATTAAACTCAGGACCTCTGGCAGAGCAGTCAGTGCTCTTAACTGTTGAGCCATTTCTAGCCCAAGGTTCTGGAATCTCAAAACCAATCCCCAGTGACATATTTCCTCTAGTAAGGTCATACCTCCTAAACTTACACAGTGCCACCAATTTAGGACCAAGCATTCAAAAGTCTGAGCCTGGGGGAGAGAAGGACATTCTCATTCAGATCAGCAATGACGACCATAGTATTAATTGCTTGAAGCAAATATCAGCCCCCCACCCCAAAAAAAAGATGCTGTAGTGAGTTGATTGATGACTCTCAGAAGGGTGTGCCCTAGTGTATTCCATGTATTAGTCTTCAAGATGTGTGAATGTTGACCTTCTTTGGCATAAAGATCCTTGCAAATGTGATTATAAGTCTTGGGGTGAGCTCATCCTGAGTAAACCAGCTAGGTCTACACTCAGTGACAATTCTCCTCGTAAATAACAGGAAAGCAGGGAGACATACAGAGAAGAAGGCAACATGAAGACAGATGGAATAACTTGGCCACAAGCCACAGAGTCAAGCCATTGCTGTCTCCCTGGGAATTGTAGCAAGCAGCAGAATCATCAAAGATGATTGATAAGATCAACCTTCGGAGACAGAGAAAATGATCGTATAGCTTCATTCTGATTTTCAAGTTGATTTTTTGATAGAGAGATAGTCTCTCTACATTCCATAAGCTGGCCTCACTCTTCTTTAAAGAGCTCCTCTTACCTTGGTCCCTCATCAGGAACCACAAGTGTGTATCACCTTGTCTGGCTCATTTCCATTGTTTTAATTCCCAACGCTGGTCTAAGAGACTGATATTAGAGTTGCCTTAGCAAAGCCAGAGCTGATGGTGCCCCTCATAACAAGAAAGAAAACAGAACACTAAACTCCTTCACCATAATCAACCCATTTCTCTCACACAAACGCATTTGTTAAATGTACACTGACATATGCAGGCAAAACACACATGCACATAAAATAATAAAAGCCTTATTTTTATTACTTACTTTTTTTTTTTCAAGACAAAGTGTAACAGCCCTGGCTGTCCTGGAACTAGCTTTGAGACCAGGCTGGTCTTGAACTCACAGAGATCTTCTTGCTGGGGTTAAAGGCAAGTACCACCACAACCAGCCCAAAACCCTTATTTTTTTAAAGCAAATTTAAAAAAAACCTATTTTGCCATATTTACTTTTAATTATTTTATAGTGCTGGTAATTCTAACCCAGGGCTAGATGAAAGTAATAATATTCATAAGATTCTAACAGTTGAGAAAACACATGTATTGTTTTTGGGTTAAAATTTTATTCAGCAGGCAAAGGAATATGTATGGTAATAAAAATATTATTTCAAAATACTAAAATTTCTCCTTAATATCTTTTATCTGATTTATGTGGCATAAACAAACTACATATTGGTGTGAAGAATATAAAGGTTTCATTGGCATTTGTTTGAGTTTTGTCTGTAAACTCACACTTCAATACCAATTGTATCTCCAACTAAGTTCCATAAAATATTTACAGCATACCATTCCGTTTCCCACACTTTCCATAGAAACAAAAATTTAGTGCTCACAAAAGTACTTATAAATATATAAGCTAGTTGTGAAGACTCATTTCATTTAGACTCCAGATTACCTGTCTGCAGGAAGTAGATGTAGAGGGAGGGGGATATTTGCTGTGTCAGCTGGATCTGTGATTTGGCAAATTCCTTCCTCAAGGAAAACCACTTTCCAAAGATATCCTTGGTAAAAGCTTACTGAGATTAACATAAAACTGGAAAGGTCTCTTGCGTCTACACCTTCGAATTCATTTGTAAATAACCACTACTTTCTTTTCTTCCCCCACCGGGGGACCAGGCTGCAAGAGTCACAGGTGCAGGTGGGTTTTCACTAAAGACAGCATGGAAACAAAAGGATGCAGGCGCCAGGAGGAAAACATAGTCTCGCAGAACAAAATCAGTCTCCAAGGGGAGAGCAGATCCAATACCAGGTTTTACAGAAGTTTAGATAGTCACCAGAGATAGTGTATCAGCTTTATTAGGTCTTCCGTTACGCCTGTCTGATTGGCTTAAACCTTTGTGTTAGTCTTTATCTTGAGGGATCTCTTTGCTAAGCACGTGATAGGTGTTAAGCCAATATTGATTTTTTTTTAAAAAAGGGACATAGTCATTAAATCTAAGCTTCACGGTTAGTTTTAACTTTCAATTTATGGCTTAGGAGCCAAAGGATTCATATGATCCCTGAATTTCATTACTCATAAGGAGAAACAGTTCGGATAGGCAGGACCTCAAAGTCATTAAATTACTCATACCACACAGCTTAGAAGTCAGATAAGGCAATGCTTTGGTAGAGTCCTGCAGAGATTAAACATCTTGAGTATAAAGCTCAAGTGCACAGTGAGTTCAGATGTATTGTAATTAATGTTATCCAGATGGTAGTTGGACTAATCAATGATGAGGCGGTATTTATCTTGGGATAGAAAATTCTGAACTCCAGAGTGAGAAAATCCCCAAGGTGGGGGGTGGGGACAGTTAATAAGCGCTCCTGGGAAAGGCCCATTCAGCAAGGGCTGGAAAATTCGTTTGAATTTGAATCAATTTGAATAGAAATCTCCCCCCAGGAAGCAGGAACCAGATTCTCTAAGCCCAGCAAACTTTGGGCAGGAAGCAATACTGTAAAGTAGTTAGTCCCTTGTCTGTGGTTTGGGATACCGAGAAAGAAGTCACAAGCTGGGAATCGAGTGTTTGAGTTCCTTCAAAGAACCCAGGAGGGTAGAGTAACCAACTCCAGGCACAGTGCTGGGAAGCCTTCCCCTGTCCGCACCCACGCGGGTGCTGCAGCGCGTAGGCCTTCTCTTCACCGCTAGGGCGTCCACGGAGCAACCCTCGTCCCGCCCGGCCCCCGAATCCGCAGCCCTGAGCGCGGGGCGCCGAGGGGGGCGGGGCGATGAGCGGGCGGAGGGCGCGGGAGGTGCATCCTGGGAAATCCAACAACATGGGGCGCCTAGGCTGCGGGCGCTGTGGCCGCCGCGAGTCCCGGCCGCAGGCGCCGCGGCTCTCCTGACGTCCGAGCCGAGGCCCGCCCGCCGCAGCCCGGTTCCCCCGCCCTGGCGCCCCCGCCCCCCGGCCGCGCCATGTGAGGGACCGCTCCCGCCACCGCCTCTTCCTCCCCGCGCCTCCCGTCCGCCCCCGCCGCCTCAGCCCCCGCCATGGACGCGCACTACGCGCCCGCGGGCTTCGCGGAGTCTCCCGCGCCCCCCGCCAGCGCCGCCACGCAGCCCGCTGCCCCCGCCTGGGCCTACGAAGCCCGGGTCCCGGCCGCCGCCTCCAGTCCCAGCTGCAGCGGCAGCAGTCCCAGCCTCAAGGCCAGGTAGAGGGGGTGGGCGCGGGGTCTCACTGGGCCAGGAAAGGCCGCGGATACTCCGGGGCCTGTGCCGCCCCTCTCGGGGCCCAGGCCGAGTGGGGAGCCTTCGAGGCGCCCTTCTTCGCTTTCCAGACAGGCGGTGGACCACTCCTGGCGGGTGGTCCGGGCTGGGAGGGGGCGCGTGGTGCAGGATTCGTGCCTGGGGCGGGTCAGGGCGCGCGACAGAAGGGAAGGTTGGGCGGGATGGAGGGGCGCAGTCACCTCTCGGTGCTGGACTCCCACATGGTAAAGTTTAAGCTCCAGTCTGACCTCGGTATCTAGGGAACCGGGATTGACTCCGGGGGGAGGCCTAGAGGGGCGCCGCGGAGCCCGGGGCAGTGACATTCCATTGTATTGGAATCTGGGTGGCCGACAATGTGTTGTTGGGGGCCTTGGCGGTGTGAAGGTGAGGGCGGTGGCAGGGGATGAGACGCGGGGATGTGAAGCGGGGCCGTGTCGCTGACACTAGGGAACCTGGGATGACTGGGCTGCAAGGGAACCCCAGGGCGGGACACGAATGCAAAGCAGGGGCTGGGTGACATATGTTTGAATTGATGGCTATGTTCCACGCGTTCAAAGTTGCTTTTGGGTTTCCTCTCCTTTTAACAACGGCAGGAAGTCAAGAATCCCTCTTGGCTCTCAGTGCCTGGGGGTGACTGAGTGTTGGGAAGCATTGAGGGCTGGTGGTCAAAGAAGGCTCTAAAGGTCGAAGACCCAAAGCATGCTTCTCCATCTCTGCTTCATTGTATAGTGCAGGGCTTCAAGAGTTCATCTTTGCTCCAGCATGGGCAACAGACCCCAAAATGTGGACTCCTGTTTGATATTTAAGCTCGCGAGAAATGTGTAGCAGTACCACACTTTGAAACGGTCCCATTGGAATGATAACTGGAAGGCGTGGTCTGGTTTGGAGGCTTTGGGAGTGGGGTATTTTTAAAGCCGCCTCCCCTGAACAATACTGAATCTAGTAGGTATAGTTTCTGACCCAAGAACAGGGAAATCCTGGCTTGTTAATGACTTCATCCTCAGCTACCAACAGGAAGCCTTGTACCTATGTGATCTCACCAGGTTTCTAAATGGTTTTAATGACACGAGTGAACTTTTATTTCACTTTACACATTATTCTAATTACCTTTGTTTTTATAAAAGTGCCGCTTTCATGATTTAGAATAGACGTGTAAAGAATTAACTAGTCTTTGTCTTAGATTGTACCTCGGAATTATTATGAAAGAAAGAAAAATAATAATGCTTCAACAAAAGAGTAATTATTAACCTCAGAAAAATGTTAGCTCTTTTGTTTAAAAAGAGCACGGATTTTAAAAAAGAAAGTGATTTTTTTCCAGTTTCGAGCTAACCAGAGACGCTGAGGTCTTTCAGAAATAGCTATAGTTTTGTGTTATTGTAAATAAACCATTTTGAAGAATTTTTAGGAAGGATATTAGGCCCTTCCTTGGTTATTTTTGATGGTAGTTTAACTATCATTTTATAGAGAACAGTTGCATTATCTATAATTTACAAATTAACTTTCTCTCCAGTGAACAGCAATGATGGGTAATGTCTAGCATTTTTTATATCTCAAATAATTTTTTTCTTTTTGGTGAATAACCTGAAATGCTGCTTAGTTATTGTCTGTTATTTCTTTGAGCAGAATACCTCTGTGGCAAAAAACAAACACTGGCTGGCCATATTTTCCAAATATTATCAGGGTAACACTGAATAACTACCCAAGAATGTTTGAAAACAAGTTTTAAAAGATTTTTGTTACTGTTTTTGTATGTTACTGTTACTTAAATGCAACCCCCACCCCTTGCTTTAAAACATTTTGGAGGGGTGTGGTCAGCTAAATTATAGCATAGAAAATGCAGGCTTTCCCCCTCCCCCATAAAACCTGCTTTGTTAACATGTTGTGTTTGGATTAGGCCATCTGTACAGGGCTGCTCACACTTCTTAATTGTACTTTACTTTTCTTCAAACCAGGCAAATGTCCTCTGATTTCAGTTATATCAGAAGTACTGTAGCTGGAGTGTGCCTTCAGAGTCCTTAAAGACCAAGCATTTCAAAAGCTTAATCATATTTTTACAACATTTAAGAAAGCTATTTCGTAATTCATGTATCAGTTGAATGTTTTTGTTTCTCTTTTGTGTCAGTTTCTTCTGAAGGTGCAAATGAACACTAGCTGTGATGATGCAATACGGATATTTATCCATAAAGAATTAGCCTGTCTGCCACCTTGTTTCCTGTAACTTACTCAGAAACTGACAGATGGTCATGGCATTCACTTGTTACTGACATGGAATCTAATGTTCTACTTTATGTCTTTGCTTGCTCCTAAAATGTGTTTTCGTCACTCAACAGGAGGTGCCTGGTGAATCATGAGTTTAAAACAGTATCTTCTTTGGTACAGCAGTTCCATCAGATGTTAGATTTTTCTATTTTTTTATTGGTTTTTTTGGTTGGTTTTGGTTCATTGGTTGGTTTTTGATCTTTTTTTCTCCACAAGGCTGTCCTGGAACTTACTATGTAGACCAGTCTAGCCTCAAACTCACAGAACTGCCTACCTCTGACTCCCAAGTGTTGGGATTAAAGGTGTATGCCATATTTGATTGTTGTAACACTTGGAAAATGATGAGGAAACTGTTTTTTGTTTTTGTTTTCTTTTAAAAGGATTTATGGAGAGGATTTTGGATTCTGAGTGTTTCTAACCTAGCACTTGGTAGTTACTTGTGTAGTTTTGGGCTAGGAACTGGTCTTGTTCATTTCTTCTTGTTTGTGCCCCTCATTTTTAGAAACCAAATAAGCAAATGCTTTGCTCATTATTATGACCTTTTAGGAGATTGTTTGGGGGGGGTTGTTTGCTTTTGTGTTTTCAATATGGATTCTATAAAAGGGAATAAATTCAAGGGATTAAGAAAAAGGCTAAGGTGCTCTTAAATTAGGGAGCTTTATAAATCATGTAAGTGAAAGATAATAGGACCTTGTATCAGTACAAATTGTAAACAAAGAGAAATGAAGGAATATTTAACAGTCCCAGGGCTAGACAAGCATGGAAACTTGCACCTGTAATCCCAGTATAGAAGAGGATTACTTTGAGTTCAAAGCCAGCGTCTTTTTTCCAGTGTCTCAGCCCCATAAAAGGCAGTAAGGCTTAGTGACTGCACAGAACTCTCAGGTTTCTGTACTGAGCTACTAGATGGCAGGAGGTGTGGACAAAGATGAGTCTGTAAGGAGAAATAGAGGTGAGATGGTATAAAAGCATGAGCTCATCACTAAATGACCTTTACTACTCAAGTAAAAGGTCAGAGAGATAGTGGAATATGTGACTAGGTACTCAAAGGAGGTTTGAGCTGAAAACAAATAAGGTCATCTCCTTTGAGATGGCATTTAAAAACACATCAATCCCAAGCTTTGAGTAAACATGAGGGATTAGTTAGAAGAGGAATTAAAAACTAGTCAAGAACAAGGAAAGTGCAGTGCAGTTGAAAGAAGAATGTACAGTCTACAGCAAAAAGGACATTGAAATAGGATAGTGCATTGTTTCTAGGCCAAGTCGGGAAAGCTTAACTGTCACATGGTGAATACCATTAGACTTAACATACAGCAGTGCGGTATTATGGCTAAACATAGAGGTTCTAGATTCACAATGCCCAAGTTTAAATCTCAGTCTCATGACTTAGAAGCTTTGTGACTGCAGACGTGTTGCTTAATATGTCTGTGCCGTAGTTTTCTCATCCATAACAGAAACTTAGAAAGAATACGTACTGTAGGGCTGAAGATACAGCTCAGCAGTTAAGAGCAAGGGGACTCAGGCTTGACTCAGTTCCCATCACCCACAAATGTAATTCCAGTTCCAGGAGATTGGATGCTCCCCTCTGGGGGACACTGTGAATACACATGATGCACATATATACAAGCAGGTACACTGATACTGGTAAAACTATTCTAGAAAAATCTAGTACAAAGGGTATTTGTGAAAATTGTGATGTGTGGCTTTAAAACAGTGGCTTTAAAAAATTAGCTCATGAAATAAATGATAGCTACAGCAACAATACTGTTTCCATGCATTAATACTTTTTGAACTCTAATACAAAGAAGTTTGTTGAAATAGTCTTTTGCTCATTTGGGATTGTCTTTACATATAAATTGTGATCTTATTAAGATCTTTTCCAAAAACTTGAAGGACACTCTAGCTTTAAAACTTTAATCCCAGCAATCAAGAAGCAGAGGCAGGTGGCTCTCTTAAGTTTGAGGCCAGCCTGGTCTACAGAGCAAGTTCCAAGACAGCCACGGTTACACAGAGAAACCTTAAGACTCACTCAGAGACTGGGAATGTAGTTCAGTGAGAGTAGATTGCTTCCCTAGCATGCTGTAGGCCATGGGTTCAGTCTCCAGCATCACATAAAAACCAGGTATGGTGGAACATGACTTTGTGTGGGATAAGATGAGGTCGGAGTGAGGGTATATATGCATCTTATTCTCTCTCCACACTGTAGCAGGGTTTGAGATGAAGAGTTTAGATATTTGATTATTAAAGAATAGGGATATTGGCCACTGCTTGTTGTCATATTTCCTTGCCACATTCTCTGGAATGAGTACTAACTAAAGAGTATCTGCCATAACACACATGTTTTTTCTTTTGTTCATTAAATTGGTGTCTGGTTCCTGCTGGATAGATGAGGTAATGTTCCCTTTATCATCAAATATATATCTTTTCAGTGAAAGCTCCAGAAATGTAATGACTTGCATTCATTCACTCATTAAAATGTACTGAGCATCTGAGTTCCCTGATACTAAACCAAATTCTACAGGGTACTGTAGAAATAGGAAAGACACTGTTCTGCCACTTAAAGAACTTGTGATCTACAAGAGTGATAGGGTAATTGATATACCTGTTACTTCCGCTTGGCTTCTAAACGCTGGCTCGAGCCAGGCTTAGAGTTCTTTTCTTCTCCATTTGTTCTTGCTGAACTTGATGGGAATGAAGTGACATTCAAATTTATCCCTTTGTTTTTGCATCTAGCACCTAACATCTTCATGTGGATATTGAATAGGTGTTTTAAACATACTAATTCTAAAACATGATTATCTTTTCCATCTTAGTAAATGCTGCCACTGTTTGCCATAATCCTCACAGGAACTATTGTAGTTGTTTCCTGTTGCTTTCCTTGCTTCTACTTTAGGCTCTCTAAATTGTGTTTTATTTATTTCATATGTATGAATGCTCTGCAAGTGCGCATGCATGCATGCAAGCCACATGCATGCAGTGCTCTTAGAGGTCAGAGGAGGGTGTAGGAAGAGTTAGAAGTAGTTGTGAGCCACATGTATGGATACTAGGAATCAAACCCAGGTTCTACAAAAGTAGCTAGTGCTTTTAACTTCTGAGCCATCTCTGCACTCCTACCCTATTTTAGTAGGTATAGAATGGGTAGAGTTAACTTTTCAAAACTCAAATCAGGTGATGCAGCATCTTAATTCAAACTTTTCAGTGTAACTCAAGGTCAGACAGTCAGATCTTTGGCTTCTGAGACCCTTTGTTGTCTGAGCCTCAACTAATTCTTAGGTCTTATCACATGTTTCCCGTGTTGCACCATTCCTGAAGTCAGGTTGGCGTTTTTCCTCCAGAATCATGCTGAGGTTATGACTTCTGCTGGCTGTTCTTTTCACCTGGAGTTGTCTTTGCTGTTTCTGGACGTTTCAGCTCTTTCCCAGGTGTTTTCTGACTGCCCTGATGGAGGGGCACAGAACAGGTTAGTAGTTCTCAACTCTGTCAGAATGTAGTTTTTCTTCCTATCATCACCGTCTTTGAATTAGTTTTACTGGTTTTCCTGTAACTTTTTAGGTTTGTACTTTTTTACCATCTCACTAGCCCTACCACTACAGTGTACATTTCACAAGACCAGGGTTCTTGTAGTGATTGATCCCATAAGCTAAAGTGTAACAATGTTTGGGTTTGTATTTTGACTTAGTTTCATTATGATTTTCAACAAATTTTTTATGCCTTGGTTCATTTTTATAGTGTGAGGACAGTTTGGATTCTTTTTTTCTTTGTCTTTTTTCTTCAAGATTTGTTTGTTTTTTTGTATATGAGTATGCTGTCTTCAGACACCAGAAGAGGGCATCAGATCCCATTATAGATAGTTGTGAGCCACCATATGGTTGCTGAGAATTGAACTCAGGACCTCTGGAAGAGCAGCAAGTGCTCTTAACTGCTGAGCCATCTCTCCAACACCGACAGTTTGGATTCCTAAGGACTAAGTAAAATAACTTAGAAAAGCATTTATTTAGAGCCATGTCAGGGTATAGAACAGTGCACACAGCAGCATGTATTACCAACACTGATGCAAACATCAGTTTGGAGTGCCAGCAAACATCTAGGTATACACCTTAGGGTGTTTTGTGGGGGGGTGCGGGGGGGAGAGGTACCAAAAATGGCGGGGGGGACTTACAGGGGAAATTATTTCTATTTAAGATGATGTGACTCTTTTGTCAGTTAGACTGTACACAGACTGTTAGTGTTGCCTGATAGAAAGGGATTAGCACAGAGGAGCTTCCAAGAGCAAGTGTCCAAGAGGAAGGACGTGGACTTTGCTCCTCAAGTTTGTGTCTGGTCTTTGAACTGACATAGCATTGCTCTTGTCACAGTCTATCAGCCTGTGCTGACTCTGGTTAAGTACAATCATGAGAGAGAGACTGTATATAAAGGTATGTTTCACTGTGGCTCACCAGAGTTACATTGCCACAGAGTGAATATTAGATTTTAGAATGCTTTAGAGTTTAATCTCTGTAAAGTTTAGAGAACTTGAAAGAATCTTATAGAAGGTTGATATTGTGAATGAATTGGTTTATTTTAAGTCTTATTTTTACTTAATATATGTATGTCTTGTAAGTGTTTGTATGTCCCTTATGTGAGGATGCCCTTGGAGCCAAAGCAAGGTGTCAGATCCACTGAAGCTGGAATTTAAGGCAAATGTGAGCAGGTCCCATGTGGGTACCAGTCCTCTTAAGAGCAGCATGTGCTCTTAAGCTCTGAGCTACCTTTCCAGCACCATCACCACCAAATTTAAATAAGTTTTGCTAAGTTTTTTTTTCCTTCTTTGCAATGTTTTTACTTTGAAGTGTTTGTTCTTAGATGGCAAGACCAGAGAAGTGTGAGTTCAGAAGTGTGTATAGAGACAATAAAGGAATATCAGAGATAAAAGATTTTAGTAAGTAAAATATATTTATTCTCAGCCCTTAGCTGAAAATTATAGCATTTATTAAGTGATAGATGTCAATGCACTAGCCTAATAATTTTCGTGTGAGTGTCTGCTTGCATATATGTCTTTGCACCATGTGCATATGAGACACCCTCAGGCCTGAAGAGGGTGTTCAAATCGTCTGGAACTGGAGTCACAGGTGATTGTGAGCTGCCATGTGGGTACTGGGAATTGAACATGTATCCTGGAAGAACAACAAGTGTTCTTAACCGTCTAACTCCTGTGAATTGGTTTAATAAGATTAACTTCTTGGCAATTCATTACAGCATTGGTTAGAATTGGCCTTAGAACTAGGAAACAGCTGTGAAATAAGAGGCATTGTACCACGTTAGGCAAGAGGGAGGTGGTAGAGTTTTCTTGTAATGCTGGGGTAGAAAGATGAGGATGATGGGGCAGTGAGGTGGCTCGATCTGTGAAGGTATTTGTCAGCCTGATGACCTGAGTTCAATCCCCAGATTGGTAGAGAATTGACACCATGTGTGCCCTATGCTACATTAGCCTCTTCCATAAGAAAAAAGAATTATTCAATGAATGAATGAACAAAAAGATAAAATTACAAGGGGTTGTTGGCAGCAAACATATTAGAAGGTAAGAGACAGGTATACTTAGATTAATTTGAGAATTTCATACAGTGTGTTTTGATCATGCTCATCATGCACCTTCCTCAACTCTTTTGAGAAAGGGTCTTACTATATAGTCTGGCCAACCTGGAAATTTCTACATAAATCAGCTGGCCTTGTACTTAGAGATCCACCTACCTCTGCCTCTCAATTTCTGGGATTAAAGGCATGTGTCACTTTTGTCTTTCTAAAGGTATATTTATTTTTAATGTGTGTGCCTGAGTGTATGTCTGTGCACCACATGTATGTGGAGGCCAAAGAGGGCCTTCCGTAGAACTGCAGGCATAGTTGCCATATGGGTGCTTTGAACTGAACTGAACCTGAGTCATCTGGAAAAGCAGCCTGTGCTCTACATACTAAGTCTTTCCAGCCCCACAACCACTGTTTTTTAAGTGACAGAAATCGTTCATAAGTTTGTCAGCATTCAACTAGAGGGTGTGTGTGTGTGTGTTATAAAAACGTTTGTATTCATGTCATTGTGCATGCACATTTGTGTACATGGAAGCCAGAGGTAAATGGTGTCTTCCTCTATCACTTTCTGCCTTAGTGTTTTGAGACAGGGTCTGTTTCTGAACCTGGAGCTCATAGTTCAATTATCTGACTGGCTAGTGAGTCTAGGGATCTGCCTGTTCTGCCTCCTACAATGCTGAGGTAACACATAACATGCCACCAGGCTTGACTTTTGTGGGTGCTGGGAATCCAGTTTCTCATGCTTACATACCGAGTACTTTATCAATTGAGCCATCTCCCTAGCCCCCAAACTGTTTTGAATTATGTATACATTGAATAAACAAGTGCTGATATGGAACACTTTCTTACAGTACATGCTGTACAACTCTTGTAGGCATTTAAGATTCAGTAGCAGGGGTTGGAGCGATAACTCAGTGGTTAAAAGTACTGGCTACTCTTTCAGAGGTCCTAAGTTCAATTCCCAGCAACTACATGGTGGTTTACAACTATCTATAATAGAATCTGATGCCCTCTTCTGTCTGATGCTGTCTTCTATTGTGCAGGCATACATGCAAATAATGTGCTCATATACATAAATAAAGTATGTGTTACCCTGTGTCTGGCAAAATTCTTTGTCCCTGTTGAGCTTAACTTCCTAGCCAGTAGGGAGGCAAAGGGACAATTAAGTAAAAACATTTCCTCTTTGAGAAAGTAGCTAAGGTAAGTAGCCCATGCAAATGTCCTAAGGCAAGGAGTTTGACAGTTACCTTCCCTGATAACAATCTTACTTGTCCCTCAGAATCACCTGAAGGACTTGCTGAACACACTGGCTGCTGGCCCTTCTCCAGAGTTTCTGAATTAGTACATCTGGGATACAGCCCTATAATTTGCATTCCTAACATATTTCTAGGTGATTCTATTGCTGCTAATTTAAGGACCAAGCTGAAAACACTGATGTGAATCTTATCTTTCTTGGCAACTTGTTTTACAGAGCTTTCCTGACCACCAAATTTATCTTTAATTATGTGTAGCTGTCTGCATTGTACATATGTGATTGCAGATGCTGTAAGAGGTGTCAAAACCCTTGGAGCTGGAGTTACAAAGTGTCATGATCCTTGTCTGGTGCTGGTGGTGGCTGTGGTAGCACAGGCCTTTAAATCCCAACACTCAAGAAGCAGAGGCAGGCAGATCTCAGAATTCAAGGCCAGCCCAGACTTCAGAGTTCCAGAATGGTCAGCCCTCTGCCACTTAAGAGCATTATGGTCTTAGAAAACTTAACTTTCCTAACCGTGGCTACACAAAAGAATAAAAATATAAACAAATTCAGCCAGCCAGTGGTGGTGCAGGCCTTTAATCCCAGCACTTGGTAGGCAGAGACAGGCTGAGTTTGAAGCCAGCCTGGTCTACAGAGTGAGTTCCAGGACAGCCAGGGCTACTCAGGGAAACCCTGTCTTGAAAATCAAAACAAACAAACAAACAAACAAACAAACAAAAAAAACCCAAATTCAACCTATGACCCTCCTGATGTAAGTGCTTGTCAGGCCCTTTGGAAGAGCAGCAAGTATTGTTAACCTGAGTCATCTCTCCAGCCTCACCCTACCTAGAACTTAAATAAACCCTTACTTACTTTGAAGTGTGTGCTCTTAGATGACAAGACCAAGAAGTGAGTGTTGGGGTTTGTCGAGAGACAGTAAAGGATGCTCAGAGATGAAGGCTTTAGTGAATGACATATTCTCAGCCTTCAGCTGAGAGCCATAATGGTCATTAAGTGCCAGCTGTTGTGCACTACTCTAGTAATTTTTGTATATGTAATCTCAACTTCTCTCACTAACTGCGATACCACTGTTAACCAGTTTACAGAGACTGAAACTGAAGCATAGAGGGATTAACTTTCCTAAGACATGATGCTGTTAGGTGGCAGAGGCAGTATTTGAACTCTGGAAATTCGATGTGGGAGAATATGGTGTTAATCATAAGGTATTCTAGTTCTCCAGAATTCCTTTTGTGAGGTTGAGGATATAAGATAAAGTAGATAAAGCAGAACTGTTTTTTTTTTTTTTTT
>NW_021604618.1:8998183-9004764 GCF_004785775.1 Grammomys surdaster | reverse complement strand
TAGCCCTGGCTATCCTGGAACTCACTCTGTAGACCAGGCTGGCCTCGAACTCAGAAATCCACCTGCCTCTGCCTCCCAAGTGCTGGGATTAAAGGCGTGCGCCACCACCACCCGGCCAGCAGAACTGTTAAATGAAGCAGAAGGCAAAGGTTAGGTATGGAAGCCTTTGAAGAATATATTGATAGGATTTGGGACTTAACATCTGTGCTGAGAGGCTATGCTCCTGTTTTTAAAAAGAATTGGGATGGTTTTTCCTAGAGCATACTTTTGGTAAAGATTTTTAGAGACAATTTGAGGCCATGGGTTTATACCAGGTTGAACAATTTGTCATAATATATGGAAAATTCAGATCTTACCAAGTACTCATATTTTTAAAGTACTGTTTTCTTTTGACTTATTATGAAACCATGTTCACAAACTGCCCAATCGTCTCATCTTTAAGTGACACTAGTTTTTCACTGTTTGCATCAAATGCTTGTTTTGTTGCTGTGTCAAAATACTTGAAATAAAGTCATCTTAAGGAAAAGTTAGTTTTGGATTATGGTCAGTCCATTGTGTCAGGGAAGGTTTGGTGGCAGAAGCAGGGGAAGCTAGTACACTGCACCCACAGTCAGGAATATGTTCATCCTAAGACCCTACCTTATAGAAAGAACTACTCATGAAGGGTGAATCTTATTATCTTGATTAATCTAGATAATTCCCTATAGACATGCCCAGAGATTTGTAAAAATATAAGCAGTGTCATGAGTGTTAGGATTAAAAGTATATGTTACCATGCTTTGCACTTTAATGCTATCTTAAGTAGAAATAAGGAAAGATGAGACTTGAGTTTGAACTCAGAAAACATCTTTAAGTGTGGCAGTTACTACTGTTTTGTTTTTTTTTAATATTTATTTATCTTATGTATGTAAGTACACTGATGCTCTCCTCAAACATACCAGCAGAGGGCATCAGATCCCATTATAGATGGTTGTGAGCCACCATGTGGTTGCTGGGAATTGAACTCGGGACTTCTGGAAGAGCAGTGAGTGCTCTTAACCACTGAGCCATCTGTCCAGCATCCATGACAGTTGCTATTGTTGATCATACATGTAGCTTACAAACTGCTTTCAGTCTGCTTGTCATGCAGAATGCTGGAGCATGTCACATACTTAACACATCTTCAGTAAACCCTAAATGGTAATGAGCCAGCTTCCACCTTGACTTTTTTTGTAGTCTTCTTTTCCCATAAGTTATTTTGTCCAATGGCTCTCAGCTATACTCTGAAGTTTGAATGTAGCTGCTTTGTTGTCAGAGTTCCCTGTCTCATTAGTTCAGGAAGGTCCTAGATTTTTGCTTTGAGGCTATACTGTTTTACAGGTAATCAGCTTATCAGATTCTCCTACCAGTGATTGACTTGAACTTTGTCTTTTTTAATTTTGTGTTAGGGATTGAACCCAGACATGCATGCTGACAAAACACCAATGCATGTGAAATTTTTTTCAAAATGTGTTTCAAAGAGTCTTTGATTTATTTTTCAAATGTGTAAAACTGTAGGGCCTCTCAGACTGTGATTAGCCAGAATTGAGTTCTGTAGAGTGTTTGTCTTTTAGAGTACAGCTGCCAGGTTAGCTCAGTAGTGTGTGTGTGTGTGTGTCTGTGTCTGTGTCTGTGTCAATATGTGCATGTGTAAGTATGGTGCCCACAGAGTTAAAGAGGAAGTCAGCCTCAGATTCTCTGGAGCTGGAGTTCCAGGCAGTTGTGAGCTACCTGAAAAGGGTGCTTAATCCACACTCAGGTCTATGTAAGAATATCACTTCCTCTTAACACTTGAGTCATCTCTCTACCCCAAGATCTTTTTAAATTAAGAGAATGATTGTGAGTGTGTGTGTGTGTGTGTGTACGTGTACCATTTGTGCACCTAATGCCCATGGAAGCCAGAGGACAGTGTTGGAAACCCTGATTAAGTAAAGTTACAAACAGTTGTGTGCAGCAATTTGCTTGCTGAGAACTTAACCCTGGTCTTCTGTAAGAACAGCAAGTATTGGCCGGGCGGTGGTGGCGCACACCTTTAATCCCAGCACTTGGGAGGCAGAGGCAGGAGGATTTCTGAGTTCCAGGCCAGCCTGGTCTACAGAGTGAGTTCCAGGACAGCCAGGACCACACAGAGAAACCCTGTCTCCAAGGAAATAAAAAAAAGAAGAAGAAGAAGAAGAACAGCAAGTATTTTTAACCATTTAGCTGTCTTCCAGTCCCAAATTTTAGAATTGTAAAGAGCTTTGGGCTTTACAAGTGGGAGAACTCGTGCTCTAGGAGGTCGTGTCCTCTGCCCAGAGTTTCAGCAGCAGTTGTAGAGGCAGCACTGATACTCAGGGGCTCCTGATGCAGTCCAGGACTTTATCTTCCTCAACCATGGAAGGATGGTATTGCTAATGCTTTAGAAAAAAAATTTTTTTTAAGAGAATGCTGTTTTCTTTGTATTCTGTTTTGCAGTGGCTAAATTTTTTAACACAAAAAGAATAAAATGACATCATTTCTTGGACAGAAACACTCATTGATTGCTTAATTATCTTACTACTTACATGAAAGTTCTAGCTTGTTTATCTAGAGTTTAACATATTTCATGGAACTTTTGATTAATTGATTTTTAAACTTGGAATATATTTTATTCCTTAAGCATATAGACAGGGATAGGCTACCAAAAGAATGCTTTATGTTATTAATATCTGGATATAACCAAAATGTAACATTTTTACCATTATATTCAAAAGCATTTGTTCCTTATACTCATAATTCCATCTTCATGTCAGGAATTGTCATTTTAGATGTGTGGGGATTTTGTTTGTTTGTTTGTTTAGTTTGGTTTCTTATAGACTTTAAGTAGTATGTATTTTCAGTTTTTTCAGGGAGTCTTTATTTTTATTTTAATTTGTGTGGCTGTTTTTATCTGCATCTATTTATGTGTACCATGTGTGTGCAGTGCCTCTGCAGGTCAGAAGAGGGCATCAGATAGTTGTAAGCTACCATGTAGGTTATAAGAACCAAGCCCGGGGCATCTGGGAAAGCAACCAGAGTTCTTAATCACTGAGCCAGCTTCCCAGCCCTTTAAAGCATTTTTGCTTTGTTGTTGTTGTTGTTTTGTTTTTTAATTTTAAAAAAGATTTATTTATATGAGTATTTTGCCTACAAGTGTATGTACACCTTGTGCATGCCTGGTGCCTATAGAGATTAAAAGTTAGATCTACTGGTTATAGATGGTTGTGAGTGGATGGTTGTGATTCACCATGTGTGTGCTGAAAGCCAAACTTCTGCCCTCTTAAGTGCTGAGCCAACTCTCTAGCCTTTCTTGTCTACTTTCTTGTCTACTTTTTGGGCAGACAACATGATGTAGCAGGTAAAGATGCTTGACTACACAATCCAGACAACCTGAATTCAATTCTAGAACCCATTTAAAGATATAGGGAAGTTGTAGAGACCAACACTATAGATATTGTCCATTGACTTCCATATAAGTGTTGTGGCATGTGCACACCCCATATCGCATTAATAGACAATTAATGAAATAGGGTTTTTTTAAAAGCTAATTAGATTAAAATCTTAGGGAAAAACTGGGTGGCGAATGACTTTCTGAGAGTTTGAGGCCAGCCTGGTCTACAGAGCGATTTCCAGAACAGCCAGGACTACGCAGAGAAACCCTGTCTCAAAAACAAAACAACAACAAAACAAAAAAACCCAAGGAAACAAACAAAAAGTAGGGAAAAATTATTGTTTTGTGCATCAATTTGACACAAGTTAAAGTCATCAGAGAGGAGAGAGCCTCAGTTGAGAAAAAGGTTCCATGAGATCCAGCTATAAGGCATTTTCCCTCTCTGAGGAGGGCCCAGTTCATGGTGGGTAGTGCCATCCCTGGGCTGATAGTCCTGGGTTCTATAAGAAGGCAGGCTGAGCAAGCTAGGGGAAACAAACCAGTAAGCAGCACCCTCAGTGGCTTCTGCAATCAGTTCCTGCCTCCTGGATCCTACCTTGCTTGAGTTCTTGTTCTGACTTCAATGGTGAATAGCAAAATGGAACTGTAAGCTAAATAAACCCTTTGCTCCCCAACTTGCTTTTTGGTGATTGTGTTTCATTGCAGCAATAGAAACCCTAAGTAGGACAGTTATTTATACTTGAAACAGGATAAAAAGTGACAATTTTGATTTGTTTTGATTTTGAGGAAAAAGTCAAAATTTTAAGTTTAAGAGACAACAACTAAAGAAAAAGGATAGTTTCTTATCCAAGATTCTGACTCACTTTATCCTAAGACTGTGTTCCTCCCATTCATTGTTGTGTGGATTAGAGAAAGTGGAAGTCTGGAACTTATCTCTTTTCATTCTCTTCTCTGGGCCTTAGTTCAAGGTAGTATTTAGAGTGAGGATGGGGAGGGTTAATTAAAGGTCTTAGGAAAGGCTATGTGGAACTTTAAATACTCGCACTTTTTTTCCCTAAGCTGGTCAAAATACAGGAATTAGAAATAGTAATTCTATTAACTAGTAACATTCAGAAGAATGTTTTTACACTCCAGAGTTAAAAAAAAATAAATAAATTGGCCATTGTTTAAAACTACTTGGCACCTCCTAGGCTGTCAGCTATGTCAAGATGAAGTTAAAAATCTCCTCCCCTGTCTGACACACATTGAAGTGGACAATGAACATACGCTTCATATGTTCTATGAGAAGTGCATGGCCACAGAAGTATCTAGTGAATCAGTGGTGGGAATGACAAACAAGATTTCCCATGAAGCAAGGTGTTTTGACCCATGGCAGAATGCATCCTGTTGTAGATCAAGGAGAACTGGAGGGAGGGAGGGAGGGAGGGAGGTAAGGCGCACATGAGCAGAAGTGTGTTCCTAGACTATACCACTGTGCCTTGTCTCAGTTGGAACCTAAAAGAGCTAGTAGAATCAGAAAGCTTTTTTAATCTCTAAAGAGGATGATTCCCACCACTGTGTTGTCAGAAGGCTCTTAAAGAAAGTGAGAAGCCCAGCACTCAAGATTCAGTGTCTTATTACTCCATGTGTCCTGCAACATAGATGCTGATGTATAGCCTTGAAGAAACAACACACTAAGAAAAACCATTGTAGTTCACACTTGTGATCCCAGGATAAGAGAGGCCCTAATGTCAGACTCTACATAGTGAGAAGTTGTTTCAACAAGGAATATAGATAGGTAGCTTATTATAATATTTAGCCTTCTAAAACTTATTTTAAAACTATACAGATATACAGAGTAACTAGTTTTTGTGATCTGGATTTGTCTTAGGGTTTATTCTGTGATAATACACTACAACCAAAAACAACATGGGGAAAGAATGGTTTATTTCAGTTTGCCTGTCTCAAACACATTCCATCTTAAATGAAAATCAGGGCAGGAATATGGAGTCAGTAACTGAACTAGAAACTGTAGAGGAACTCTGCTTATTGTCTTGTTCCACATGGCTTGCTCACTCTGTTTTCTTATACAACCCAAGGGTGGTACTACCCACAGGGAACTGGGCCTTCCTACATCAATCATTAACCAAGAAAATGTCTTAAAGGTTCGTCCATGGGTCATCTGATATAGGGATTTTCTCAGCAAAAGTTCTTTCCAAATAACTTTAGCTTGCATCAGGTTGACTAAAAACCAAACGAACAAACAACCCCCAACCCGCCCCCCAAATAGCAAAGGATTGAACTCCGAGCCTTGTACATACTAGGCTTCCTGAGTGACAGCCTCAGCCCTAGTCCAAAGAGTTTTTGTTGTTTTCCCAGTGCTGGTATTCCAAACTAGGAATATGTGTATATTGGACAAGTACTCTGCAGCTGAGCTATTGTATATCACTAGTTCCATATAAACATGTTTTTAAAATGATTATACAGTATACAGAGATGGGCCAGCCACAGAAGCAACAAGACTGATCTATCATAAGCTGATAATGTTGCCCAGAAAGAGATATTACCAGTGAGCACAGTTTGGATAATCACAGGTTGTACAAATCAATACTGTCCAACTCTAAAGGATGTTACTCACCCCATAAACACCTACATTCCTCTTCCTGTTGCATCCTAGTCCCAGCCCCTGACAAGCATAGTTTTTTCACGTGTTTACACACTTGGGAAATTTCATACAAATGTAATTGCATATGGACTCATCTCTTTTGTGCTTGGTTTCTGCTTAGTATTTTCTGTACTCATCCGTTTTGTGTCTGAACAGTGTACCAATATATGGCAGTCTCACATTTTGTTTATTGGTTTATCAGTTGTTGGAGATAAAAGTTTGTTTCTACTTTTTGTTAGGAAGAAGCTGTCAACATTCATATGGTAGATTCAAATCTCTAAGAGTAGAATTGCTGGGCCATAGGGAGCCTGGTGTCTTAATTGATCTAAATTCCACAAACTGTTGTTAACTAAAAACTAATTTTATACCATATATAATCTTTGTGCTTTCAAATAGTTACAAAACTGTAGACTAGATGTCCTGGTGCACACCTTTAGTACCAAGATTTAGGAGGCAGAGATTGGCAGGTATCTGTGACTTTGAGTGCAGCATACTTAGACCCCATCTTTAAAAAAAAAAAAAAAAAAACAC
>NW_021604618.1:8996102-8998083 GCF_004785775.1 Grammomys surdaster | reverse complement strand
TTTAAAAAAAAAAAAAAAAAAACACACGCCGGGCGGTGGTGGTGCACGCCTTTAATCCCAGCACTTGGGAGGCAGAGGCAGGCGGATTTCTGAGTTCGAGGCCAGTCTGGTCTACAGAATGAGTTCCAGGACAGCCAGGACTACACAGAGAAACCCTGTCTCAAAAAAAACCCAAAAAAACAAAACAAAACACACACACACACACACACACACACACACACACACACACACACACACACACACACACACACACGGCCAGTCTAGTGGCCCATGCCTTTAATTCAAGCACTTGAGAGGTACAGCAGGTGGATCTATGTGAGTTCAAGGCGAGCCTGGTCTATACAGAGAGCTCCAGGACTACATGGAAAGACCTTCTTTCAAACTTTCTCCCTCAAGAAAGAAAAAGTAACTTGAGATAATTTGTTTAAACCCACACATAAAACAAACAAATACCAAACACCAAATTAATAAAACTTTGGGGAGGCATTTTTCAGCAGTATTTCTAATATTGCTTTCTGTAACTTTTTTTAAATTTTTTTATGTGTTTTGTTTGTATGTATGTGTATACATGCACAGTGTGCCTAGTACAAAAGTGCCATGTTATTAATAGTTTTATGGATAGGAGCTGACCCACTGGCTTAATGTTTGAATTTTAAGTCCCTAGCATTTATCAAGATGCCTGGCAACTGAGTAGATACTTACTCGGGATTCTTAAACTGAACATAAAATTTCAATTTTAAGTATCTACAGTGTGCCAAATACATCTTTTGTGCTGAGGATGAAGCAGTGAATGAAGCAAAGAGCTTGTCCTTGTTGAGTTGACATTTTTATTTATCTAATAAGCAAACTAGTTAATATATAGTATGATGAATGTTACTAGTCTGTGGAGAAAAATAAAAAGGGGTTGGGGAATGTAAAGAAAGGATGGAGGAGGAGTAATATGACCCTAGCTCTGTTTCAGGTTAAGTTAGGCTGTATAGGAGGAGATCTGTCTCCAGAAGTCAAGGGCTAGGAATATAGCTTAGTGATATCCTGTGCTTGCCAGGTATATACAAGCCCTGGATTCAATCTCTAGGTTGTGTTGTATATGTGTATGGGCAGGGGAATCCTAGATATTATTACCTTATGTTCAAAAAATTAGCTCCAGGTGGAATCTGAAATCCAGATGTTTTGAACATTGCATTATCTTCACATTCTTGCAGATATTAGGAGTGTTTAGATTTTTGGATCAGAAGATTCTCGGTTTCTAAAAGACTATGCAGATAAAC
Organism: Grammomys surdaster; assembly: GCF_004785775.1. Classification (NCBI taxonomy): domain Eukaryota; kingdom Metazoa; phylum Chordata; class Mammalia; order Rodentia; family Muridae; genus Grammomys; species Grammomys surdaster. The sequence continues at coordinate 8,996,815 of NW_021604618.1, read as the reverse complement.
ACACATTTTCTTAACTTCATTATCTAGACTCACCTTGAAAGAGTCTCAAAGAGGGATTGTCTAGATCTGGTTGGTATGCCTGTGTGTGTACGCATGCATGTGTATAGATTATTTTTATTATGTTAATTGATGTTGAAAGACCAGCCAGTAAGTAGGCAGCACTGTTCCCTGGACCTGGGTCCTGTACATAGAGGAGAAAGCTAGCTGTGCAGTGAGTATGGACAATTGCTTTCTGTTCTCTCTCTGCACTTGATTAGATAGTGACTAGTTACTTCATGTTCCTGCCACCTAGACTTTTCCTGCAATAATGGAATTGTGAGCTAAGATAAACCCATTTCTTCTAAATTATGGGATATTTTATCACAGCAATAAAAGAAACTACAAGTCTTTATCTTTTCATTTTGCTTTTTTTTTTAGGAATTGACTAGAGGGCCTCATACATGTTAAATATACTAGTTGGTCATCCTCAATCCCTGTTGTTAGAAACTGATGGGCTTTTCCAGTTGTACTCTAACATTTCCAGAAGAAAACTCAAGGGAAACAATTCTTTGAGACATTGGGTTAGACAACAATTTTTATTTTAGCCAAAATGACAAACTATATTTAATAGATTTAAGTTAAGCACTGCTCTTTTGAAGATGTTTTTAGAACAATAAAAGCTATGTATTGGTAGAAAATATTGGTATTTGTCTAAGGAATTGCCTCTAGAATAT
>NW_021604618.1:8970232-8996002 GCF_004785775.1 Grammomys surdaster | reverse complement strand
AGGGTTTCTCATTGTAGCCCTGTCTGTCCTGGAACTCACTCTGTAGACCAGGCTGGCCTCGAACTCAGAAATCCACCTGCCTCTGCCTCCCAAGTGCTGGGATTAAAGGCGTGCGCCACCACCGCCCGGATCTCTCTTCACTTTCAAGTGACTGTCTCCTTCAGCATTTGGGGCAAATCTCCAGAGCCTAGTTTCCAGAATCCTATTTCTCTCTCCAGGATGTCCTATGTTCTAATTCTGCCTCAGTTCATTGATCATAGGCTTTTTATTGAGAGGTGTTTCCACACAGTGCAAAAAGAGTCTCTCTACACAGCTCAAATAAAATTGGGCAAAAGATTTGAATAATATTTGACTAGAGATTTTTTTATGCCAGCTGAAGAAGATGTTCAACATTCTTAGTTATTAAATGTAATGAGGTATCACTGCAAATCAACTACAATTATAATTACTAAAGAAGTATGTGGTACACGCATGCGTGTAGAGAGAGGTAGATGGATTTCTGTGAATTTGAGGCTAGCCTGGTCTGTGGTCTACATAGAGAGTTCCAGGCCAGTCAGGATTGTATAGCAATTGGGAAGGGGGGCTGTCATATGTTATATACTCAAAAATCATCATAAAACCCATTATTTTGTACAATTAATATATTTTAATATAATTTCTAAAAATATGAGCAGTTTCTCTTTCTTTTTTGGTTTTTTTTTTTTTTTTTTCAAGACAGGATTTCTCTGTGTAGTTCTGGCTGTCCTGGAACTCACTCTGTAGACCAGGCTGGCCTGGAATTCAGAAATCCACCTGCCTCTGCCTCCCAAGTGCTGGGATTAAAGGCCTTCGCCACCACTGCCCAGCGAGCAGTTTATTTCTGAAGACTTTTCACTTAAAAATTTCAGACAGTCATCCTGTGTATAAGTCAAACCCAAGAATGTGAAACTGCCACACGCCAAGTAAAGCTGGACAATTTTGTTGTTGAGACAGGAACTCACTTTAAACCTTGCTGGCCTAGAACTCAACAAAGATCATCTTGCTTCTGCTTCCCAGTCCTGCAGTTAAAGGTGTGCACCACCATGCCACCATGGTCAAAAGACTTGAGTAAAACTTTACTTTTTATATTCTGTGGTTTTTATTTTCTGCCAGATGTATATCTCCCATTCCATTGGCTCTCTCTTCACTCTGGTAATGTTTCCTTTGGTGTGGGAACTTTTATTTTTATTAAATCCCATTTGTTTTATTCTTATTTCCCAAGTGATTGGAGACCCATTTAGAAAATCCTTGTCTGTGCCTATAGCCAGATTATATCTGGACAGATAACTCAGGTTAAGAGCACTTACTGTTCTTGTACGGGACTGGAGTGGTTCCCAGCACCACAATAATAGCTCACAACTGTCTGTAATTCTAGGTCTAGGAGATCCCACTCTCTCTCTTTTGGCTTCCTAGAGCTCCTGTATGCATGTGATATACATAAATTGACATGAGGCGTGGACACATACATTTAAAAATAACAAATCTAAAACTGTGTACTGAGAGATAACCCAATTAATAAATGGACCAGTGAATCAAACATTTCTAATAGCCTTAGCCATCAAAAACACACTGAGTCTGCATCTTCCATCAGATTATCATCAAGAAAATAAAACAGATGCAGAACTTGATAGAAGGGGAAAAGATCTTTATATATGTATATTTGTGGGGACATGAGTTAGTCCATGTGCTGTGGAAGTCATTATTGAGATTTCTCAAAGAACTAAAACTATGTGTCATCCTGCTATAATACTCTTGGGCAGTATACTCTAAGGTATCAAGTCAGCATAAGGCACAAATACCTACAGTGTTGGATATCTTGTTTAGACTCCGAGTATTCACAATAGCCAGATTGTGATACTGCTTTAGGTGCCCATCAGTGGATGGATGGATAAAGAAAATGTGATATAAATACACGCTATACATGTACAAAAAATGTCACTGTGAAACCATTGTTTAAATTCAGTATATCCAGAAAAGTATAAGCCATAATACAGGAAGGGAACAGTAAGTATGGAGGGGATGGAAGGTGGGAATTCAATGAGATATGAAGGCACAAAGCGGCATTACTGTCTTGATATACTGATTTATAAACTTCTTTCTTTTGGCACAAGATACATAATATTTATGTTACATTAGGCTTAAAATTAGTATATTCCACTATATAAATAATGATAAACTTACTATTTATTTTAGTGCTAGGAGGCAACCCAGGCTCTTGGTCAGCATGCAACCCCATCCCTGCCTGTGAAGGTTATTTTGTTTTATGCTTTTTTTGCTCATTCCATGTGTTCTTTGTATAAAGCAACTTACAACTGGTAGTTGCTCTCTGATTATTTCATTGGGGTTATTTTTTGTTTGTCTATCTGTCTGTCTGTCTGTTTGTTTTTAATGCTTTGCTCTCTCATTTAAGCTATGAAGATGGACATCCCTCACAGTCTGAATCAGATAATCTTCAAAGACAGACATTCACAGCCTCTCATCAGCTTCCTGGATATGCCACTACTCCTCAAGCAACTGGTAATAGTCTTTTTTTAAAGTATATTATGATTCTGGGTATATTGAGTGAAAGAAGAAAAATCAACTTTCACATTTTAGTTTATAAACATAATATGTAAGGCATCTGTGCCATGGGAATGTTAAAATGAAAATGAGATAATGTTTAGCTTTAATGATACAGCATCTATGTAATTGGTGAATGATATATTTTTCTTTCTTGCACCTTTGGCGGTTTAAAATATAGCTTACCAGAGCCAGGCATACTGGCACAGTCCTTTAACCTCAGTACTTAGGAGACAGAGGTAGGTATGAGTTCCAGGACAGCCAGATCTACATGGTGAGACCCTATCTCTAAAACAAAAATTACTTTTTAAATAAGACCAGGAATCTAACTTTAACTTTTGGGAACACTTGATACTAAAGCAAGTAGTGCTAGCAATAACATTAAAGACTCTTCTGTGGTGAGTTTTTGTCCTTTGTTGAGTCTCAAAATACTGAGGCTGCTTCATCAGGAACTCTTACCACAATTCAAGGCTCCATCCTGGCAGTTTAACTTAAATTAACTCAGTTTCAAATTAAAGGTTTGATAGTTATGAAAGATAAATTCAGTTTATATTTTATACTTAAATTAGCTACTTACCAACTTGACAGGAGCAAAAATTAAGCTTTATTTTAATGTCTACGTGGGAAGGTTGGTAATAAAATTCCTTAGCAGTTGAGAAAACATGCTGCTTTTCCAGAGGACCTGTGTTTGACACATGTCAGGTGGCTCACAACCATCTGAAACTCCAGCTCCAAAAGATCTGATGCTTCTGACCTCATTGGGCACCCGCACTCATATGGTTGAGCAACTAGAAAAAATCAGGTGAAAATTGAGACACATGGGACTCAAATGAAAGAATAATGTCAAAAAAAGGGGAAAAAAAATTAGGCTCATTCCCAGGAAGGAACCAGAGACAGGAAGTTACCCCCAGGTAGAAGAGAGGGGAAGGAGCTATGGGCAGTGTCTTAGTTAGGGTTTTACTGCTGTGAGCAGACACCATGACCAAGGCAACTCTTATAAGGACAACATTTAATTGGGGCTGGCTTACAGGTTCAGAGATTGAGTCCATTATCGTCAGGGCAAGAGCATGACAGCATCCAGGCAGGCATGATGCAGGAGGAACTGAGAGTTCATCTTCATCTGAAGGCTGCTAGTGGAAGACATCCAGGCAGCTAGGATGAGGGTCTTAAAGCCCACACCCACAGTGACACACCTCCAACAACGCCACACCTCCAAATAGTGCCACACCCTGGGTTGAGCATATATAAACCATGACAGGCAGTCAAATAAAGTGTAAAAGAAGGATGGTCAGATGAGACAGCCCTTTTCAGGAAACAGGGTTAAGCCCACAGCACCTTTTGAGAACACACAGTCCTGGGTTACAAAATCGCCAACAGTATTTCCAGTGTTTATTCAGCATATGCCTGCTAATGGAGATAATCCATAAGGTTATGATGAAATAGGATGGTACCCTATAGAAATGATGGACTTAAGGCATTTTTAAAGTAGCAATGATATCTTATAGGATGTACTTGTCTTGTATGAAACAAACTCTAAATAATTGAGCTACTCAAAACAGAATTATTCACCCCTGAATTAGAGGGAATGGTAACAGCTGTACTAGAGGCTAGCCCTCAGTGGCAATGGTCATCATGGTGGAGAGAAAAAGCCAGGAATTTGGAACAGTAAAAATACAGTGCGGGGAATTAATATAAAAGGTCAAAGTATAGCTAAAGGTCTCAGATATCAAAAGGCCCAGTGCTTTTTTTATGTGTGTGGAAAATACGGACATTTGAAACAAATTGGGAACAAGACATCTCTAAAAGCAATGGTTTTTCTAAATATAAACCAGAAAGAAGGCCTAAACTTCCAGGGGTGTACAAGCAGTGTGGCCAGGGTTGCATTGGACTAATGAGTACATGTTCAAGAGAGATATCCAAGGCAATTTCTTTTTTTCTTTTTTCTTTTTCTTTTTTTTCTTTTTTGGTTTTTCGAGACAGGGTTTCTCTGTGTAGCCCTGGCTGTCCTGGAACTCACTCTGTAGACCAGGCTGGCCTGGAACTCAGAAATCCTCCTGCCTCTGCCTCCCAAGTGCTGGGATTAAAGGCATGTGTCACCACCGCCTGGCCAAAGGTAATTTCTCGATGTCAGGAAACAAAATGGGGGTGGGGGAGGGGGGAATGCTCAAAGCCCCACGCCAAAAATTACAAGCTGTTAGCCTCTTGTCAGACAGGAAATAACAAGCAGACAGAAAACCCTCAACTGAGTATTGCAGATTTAATGCATGTCTAGGCAAATGCTGCTCTAGATTTGGCCATAGATAAACATCTTATGCTATCCCCCAAAAATCAATGTAGGAAAATAACCACTGGAGTTTATAGCCCTTTGCCTTTCAGGGGCAATAGGAACGGTCTTAGGAAGGAGCAGTTTGACTTCTCATCTAGGAATTAGGAATTATAAATGAAGATTTCAAATAAGAAATTTAAATTATGGCTTATGGTAAAAAGAGAGATGCAATTTAACATGTGATAGGATTCCTTATCTGTTACTTACTGTTTCTCTGGAAAGGCAGAGCCTATCCAGTAGAAATATCTGGAGGGTCTGGACTGGAAAACATGTGTTCTGGCAAACAGTTGTTAATGATCAGAGGCCAACATTAAAGTTGTAAGTGAATGACATTGAAATAGAAGGTTTGGTGGACACAGGAACTGATGTAACTTATCATTTCACAAAAATCATGGAATTCAGAATGGCACTTAAATGTTTATATGCAGTTTCTAGAAATTGGAAAGTCATCTTAGGGGGAAAAAAAAGGTGTGTGATGGCTTAAATGTGTGGGACAGAGGTCAAATGGGAAAGCTAAGGCCTTATGTGGTTGCATAGCCATAAATGTATGGGGATGGAATTTATTACAGCAGTTGGGAATTCAGATTAATATCCCCTCAATACCAGAGACAGTCCACAAAATAAGAGATGAAATGGAAGATGCTTCTGGGGAAGATACTGGGAAATGTCATCCAGAACAACCAGCAACAAACTGTAGGTTATCCAAAAACAGTCACAACAGGGATTTGGTTTCTAAATTTATAAGGGGGTTGGGGGTTGCTGCTGAAATTATGTCAACAGCCCTATCATGGTTGACTAAGAAGCCTGTGTGTATAGAATGGTGGTCCTTAGTAGAACAGTGGTCCTTAAATTAAAATTATAGGCACTTCAGCAGCTGGTACAAGAGCTGCTGGAGGCTCAACATATAGAAGAGTCTGCCAACCTGGGGAATTCCCCTGATTTTGTTATAAAAAAGGAAATTGGGGAAATGGGGAATGTTAATAAATTTGAGAGCCTCTAATAGAGCAATTCAACCACTGCATCCTTTACAGCCTGGAATTCCTTTACTTTATTACCTAAGGTTATGCTAGAAGATAAGACAGTGCAGGAATATAAAAGGTTCAAGAAATGGTATCCACGTTACAGGAAAGAGAAACATTGCTGTTAGGTTTTTATCTCAGTTGTGAATATGGTCCTGAGGGATCAACAGGAAGATCACACCAGACACCTGAGAACCCTGGAAAAGACACTGGAGAGAATGGAGACGCAGCTTCAAAACTGCACAATTAGTAGTGAAAATAAATGGGTAGAAATGTAGTAGGACTTATTTTAATATGTCTGGCCATTTAAAGGACCCTATTTCTTTCAGTGTTGGTTTCCTCTTGGAATTCTGAGAACAGGAGAGGATATAAAAAGCCAACAGAGACTGAGAGAAGAGTAGAATTCAGGAGGATCCTGGAGACATATGAATAGGGTCAGAGAACAGAGTGAGAAGAGAAGACGGTTAGTTACAGTAGAGACAGTGAGAAGCTGATCTGACCCAGAGAAGATAGGGGATAGTTAGAAGAATCCACACAAAGTAGGGAAAAGAGAAAAAAATTAAACAAAAGCAACATACACAAATATTAAGCAAACACTAAATATTGCCTATATCTCACATAGTGAATGAAAAAAAAATGAGAGATGTTAACTCTCTAAGGCTTTACTTTTTCTTCTTGATTTTTGTTTATTTTTTTGCCAAATTATATTCACTGAAGAAATGTCTTACACTTCAGGTACTGACTTCTCATGAACTGTCTAACAATAAAAGACACATAATTGTTATATAAAAAAAATTGAACCATTAATTCATAAGGTAATGTCAAGAAACAGCATTTGTTTTGTACATTTTATCTTATTTTGTGTTAGGAAGTTAGAGTACATTAATTGCCAGAGAGTTATATACATTTTTAATGGCTTCTTAATTTTCATATGGCATTTGTCCAATTTCATATATGTAAACTCACCTATTTTAAGCATTACAGATATAAATTGCTACATCTTTCAGAACTTTGATTTTGTTTTAAAAAAGCAAACAATCTTAACTATAATTTTAAACATTCGCACATATATCCAGTTAGACATTTTGATGTCCTGAGATCTGTCTGTCACTACCATGTCAACATTTATTTAAATATGTATTTAATATCTGTGCTTTAATTACATAAAGATTTCTATGTGCTCTTTTCATAGGCATGCATTCCTCAGCAACAGCTGAGCTGTTTGTTACAGGACCCTTGCCAACCACTGGAACTCTTCCACCACCAACTCTGTCTGCTTATCAGCATCCAGCTGCCTTTAGCAATAGAAACTTTGCGACCACCTCACCTTTGGTGCTTCAAGATTCATCTTTTAACACTACATCAAATGGAATTTTAAACCCTCATGACCCTTTGCTACAAATTAAGACTTCCCAGGGAACTGTTCCAACTGCTTTGGCATTTGAGCGCCTGGGCAGTTCTGCATTAAGTAACAGCATACCACCTCAGTCTTCAACGTATCGCTCAGCTCAAGAGTCAGCACCCCATCTTTTACAACCTCAATTTAGTTTGTTGCCTTCAACACTTGGGGGAGTCCAGCAAACTCCTCAAGCCTATAGTTCAGCTCTTTTTACCAATTCTGCTGCTTCCATTGAAAGAGCCCTTCTTCGAGAATGTAGTGTTATTAAACACCACCAGCGGCCTTCAGTTACCCAGTCTATTCAGGCACAACTGACTGGTTCACAGCATCCCTTACATAGTTACCTGTCAAGTGCAAGTATTGGTAATTTTCAGGAAACATCCAGGCAGTCGTCTTTATCCTGTAGTTCAATTCGAGATTCTACTCAGGTGAGCAATGGAGTATTGCAGCAGAAGACCCCTCAGGTCTCAGCCGAACTTGCTCAGTCTTATTCATCTGTAATTCCATCGTCAGGGTATCTTCCTTCTGCTACAAAAGTAGATAGCTGTTCTACAAAACAACCACTAACATCAGCTACAATTCTGAAGCCTCAAAGTGTAATTCCTCCTGTGCAAACACTAAACTATTCTAAACCTTTACATAACCAGAGTTCCGTAATATCAGGTCAAGCACAAATTTATTCTACAGCACAGCTACCAAGCCTTTTATCAGTCAGTCAGTCCCAAAATTATGGTTTAGTACAGCCACATAATGTGCCATCTATTGTTCATTCACAGGTTTATAGGTCTAGCAGGGTTGAGAAATTGCCATCCTTATACAAAACATTGACTTTTTCTGGATCATCTCAGCCTGAAACCTCTGAAAATCAGACACTTAGTTATTCATCCAATCAGCAAGAAGTACTATCTTTAGTTACAAATGAGAATTACCCTACTCAAACAAGAGACCTGTCATCAGTCAGTGAGTCTCAAAATTATTCTTCTGGTCACTCTCAGGGTTTATCACCAGTTAGCCAAACACAGGTCAGTTACTCATCTCAGTCGCAAGTTTTATCAGTTGTTAGTCCTTCAGAAAGCTATGCATCAGGAGAGTCTCTGACATTAACAGCTCCTTCTCTTTCTTATTCTTCTGCCTCTCGTGGTCAGAGCTTGCCAGTGTCTACCCCAACACCAAATTATACTTCTATGCATTCATCCCCAAATGCTCAGACCCAAGGATCTTCTCCTCCTCAGCCCCAAAAGTTTTTGCCTGTTGTGCAGTCATCTTTTGCATCCTCTACTCGTGGTCAGACATTACAAAGTAACATACCTTCCCCTGATCCAAAGTCTTATGCTGAGAGAAAACTTGACTCAAATGTGTATACATCTTCAAAGCAAGATGATTTTCCAATGCAAAAATTACAGGCATTGCAGTCACAAGCATCCCTTGAATCATCAAGCCAAAGGCTACCTGATGGGGAAGTGAATGCTCAAGAGTCAGTTTATAAGACATCAAAGGCAGATGATAGGTATTCTCAGAGTGTAACCAGAAAGAACTCCCACCTTGAAGATCAAGTTGTTGGAGTTGCTCTCCAGGGTTCAAAACAAGAAGAAAACATGGTCGGTTCAATGACACAACTTAACCAGCAAAGTGGCCAGCCTAATAATGGAGTAGCCCCTGATCTTAAGAAGGCAACTAATTTAATGCAAACTCCACAGATAAGGTTGAATACTAAAGACCTCAACCAGCAGCACTCTCTCATGCACAAGATGCATGAAGCTAAGGTTCAGCAGCAGCATGATCAAATAATTAGTGCCTCATCTCAGATACAGATTCCAAATCATGCTTTAGGGCATAGTCGTCAGGCTCTTCCTAATGCACCAGTCCTTCTAGACTCTGCCTGTGACTTACAGATTCTTCAGCAGGCTGGGATTCTACAGGCAAGCCTGGGACAAGCAAAGGCATCCTTGCAAGTACAGCGTGTTCAGAGTCCACAACAGATAGTCCATCCTTTCCTTCAGATGGATGGTCATATCATCCAGAGCAACAGTGAACATCCTCAACAGCAGCTTCATCCTCAGAATTCTGATATTATGAAACTAGACCTGCCTGAACCTTCAAAACCATTGCAACAGCTAACAACAAAGGGCCCCTTCAGTGAAACCAATCCACATGATTCAAAGAATCAGTTTGTTTCTCTTGGATCAATATGCTTCCCAGAGGCAATGCTTCTCAGCGATGAAAGAAATATTTTGTCAAATGTAGATGACATCTTAGCAGCCACAGCAGCAGCTTGTGGGGTTACACCTTCTGACTTTTCTAAGTCAGCTGCAAATGAAACCATGCAAGATATTGAAAATACTGATTCGAAGTCTCATTATCCGCAGTCATTAGATGTCAGGCATGTAAATTCAGATTTTAACTCCATAACTACAGTAGGAAAGCCACAGAGTATTAATGATATTTCCTTAAATAGAAATCAGGTTAGTGTAAATCTTTCATCAGTACCCACCCTTCAGTCAGAAACAGTCCTTGATCAACCGAATATGGAAACACCTAGTCAAAATATACCAACTAAAGTACCTTCTGCCATGGTTGGACTGGGTCAGGAAATCCAGGAGCAAAGTTCTGACCCATTCAAGAAACAGTTGACTATAAACCATGAGTCTAAAGAAGACAGGGAAATTGCTGTTGACAGTGCATTGAATAATCACAGAAATCAAGAGTTTGGCTCTAATAGTCGGAGCATAAGTGGAGAGAGAGTGGTATCAGAGAGTGACTTTACCCTAGTAGGTGATGACAGTGGTATGTTAGTGAACCATAGAAGGAGTACACTTGCACTGCTGGCCATGTCCCAGCCAGGGGATGCAGCCCGTGGTAAGACTGAAGATGAAAAGCAAGATGTAACGTATTTTAACCTTCCAAAGGAAAAAGCTAAAGGAAAAGAACAAGGTAAAGAGGAAGAAGATAGTCAAAAACAGCTGAAAAAGTCTGCTCAATGCAAGCGACAGAACCCTAGAGGGACAGATGTGTATTTACCATACACTTCCCCTTCCTTAGAAAGCTGCGATGAAGGTTTCCAGCATCAAGAAAAGATGAGGCAGAAAATCAAAGAAGTGGAGGAAAAGCAGCCAGAGGTCAAAACAGGATTTATTGCTTCTTTTTTAGACTTCCTGAAGTGTGGACCCAAGCAGCAGTTTTCCACCCTTGCTGTTCGAATACCTAATAGAACCAGAAAATCAGGAACTCAAGTCACCCGTACCTTCTGTCCCCCACCATTTGCAAAGACATCACCTGCAGCACAGGTAACATCTGAGACTGGAGGAGTCAGTCTATCAGAAAAAGTTGACAATGAACTTAAAAATTTAGAACAGTTATCTTCGTTTTCTTCTGATGAGGAAGATCCTGCCACTTGTGGCCACGATATCTATAAGAACACCTCTGCTCCCTTAACTGTGTTGGATGCTACTTCTGATAAAACAAAGAAAACAGGTAAAGTTTTAAACAGTTTACAGTTATCACATCTTACCATTAATTTTTCTGGCTATGGCATACATTTTAAAGCCTCTGCAGTTCTGCAAATACATCCTATGGACAAGAACATCTTGGGGACTTGCTTTTTGACATTTCCTTGCATGTAGGGTTTTGGTTACGCATCTTACACAGTCTGCTATCTGCATTTTTCCAAGCATAGACATCTTAGGGCAGTTTTGGAATAGGAAGATTTGTATTATATGTTCTCTTGCTTTCTTAATATCCCAGTTTTACCCAAAAGATTAGCATTTTAATATTTGAAGTGGTTGTATACAAAATGCATGTGCATCTGGCTAAGAGAGACCTTCAAAATTCTGTGATGTCTCCCAACCATATTCCCAAATCTTAGGATAGACACTTCACTTTTTCCTTCAATTAACAGTTGATAGGTAAGTACACTTATTTATTTATTTATTTATTTATTTATTTATTTATTTATTTATTTTTGAGATAGGGTCTTACTATGTAGACCAATCTAACTTTGAATTAAGTGCTGGGATTAAAGGTATGAGCCACCAGTATAGCCACAGTTTATTTTTTTAAGGAACAGGTTAAGGAAACAATATTGAAATAATTTATATAGTCATGACTCTTTTTTTTTTTTTTTTGCCAGGAATAAGAGTCAGGAGATGGTTCCTCAGTTAAGAGCACATAACTGCTTTCCTAAGAGATCTGAGTTTGATTCCCCTAGCACCCATGCTAGGAGTATTACAGCCAATGTGATTTCAGTTCCATGGGACAACTGGTGTCTCTGGCTTCTTTGGGCACCTGCACTCTTTCAGTTACACACATGCACATCATTCTAGGGGGAGTGGGAGGCACCCAGGTGATACAACTGATAGAAAATGAACTGCCGAAGCCCATAGGACTAGTGACTAAGTGACAGACCTGCATCTGAATTAGCTTCTCTGATTTTGGAGCCTGCATTCCTGCTAAGCTCTTGTATAAACAGGAGTTTTTTTTTTTTTTTTAAAGATTTATTTATTTATTATATATGAATACACTGTAGCTGTCTTCAGACACACCAGAAGAGGGCATCAGATCCCATTACAGATGGTTGTGAGCCACCATGTGGTTGCTGGGATTTGAACTCAGGACCTCTGGAAGTGCAGTCAGTGCTCTTAACCACTGAGCCATCTCTCCAGCCCAAAACAGGAGTTTTAAGACTTGAAGAATTTTGTGATATACTTCTTCATGTCTAGACTTGAGGCTGTCTTCATTAAGAATGTATTAAATAACTGGTATACTAGATAGTTAACATAAATGTTTGATATAACTATATCTAAAGGATTCTCCAGAGTTGTGTGAGACCCTATCACGAAAAACAAAGTAAGCCTTGTGCATTAGCTCATGCCTTTAATCTCAGCACTTAGGAGGCAGAGGCAGAGGCAGGAGGATATCTGTAAATTCAAGGTCAGCCTGGTCTACTTAGTGAGTACCAGGCTAGCCAGGGCTGCTTGATGTGAGGCTGTCACAAAGCCAAATAAACAATAAAACAACTTTTAGCTGGTCTTTGTGGGTTCTTCTTTTTCTCACCCTTTATCCTTCATACCCTAACACTAGATAGGAGAGAAACAAGGATAGAGGATCAGTCAGCTGCTGTGGACAGTCCAAAGCAGCCCCATATCCCCACACCTGAGATTAAAACAAAGGCACATTCTTACAATATTTCTGTGTTTTTAAAGTACCAAAATTGTCGCTATAGTAACTTATTTTATGCCACAGGAAAATCAGCATGAAGTCAGACAGTCTTTAGATTGTAAGGGATTATTGTGGATATGGACAATCCTATTAAGGTTTTAAGTCCCTCCCAATTCAAAATGCTTTGCATGTTGCTATTCTGTTTCTCTTTAGGTTTATAGAACAAACCTTTTGTAATCTCTGGTATAAACAAGTCTCTACCCTATTTAGTTGCCTCATTGGTAAAACCCCATTGTATATACCACAGTTCCTTCATCTGCTCCTCCCCCTCTCACTCCCCTTGACAGGGTTTCTTCTTGAATTCTTGGCTGTACTAGAATTAGCTCTGTAGACCAGACTGGCCTCAAACTCACAGAGATCCATCTGCCTCTGTGTTCCAAGTGCCAAGATTAAAGTCGTGTGTCACTGCCCCGCCATCTCTTGGTGGACATTTACTCTAGTTGTATCTCTTGGCTATATAAGTAGAGCTAAAATTGTCACGAGTGCTGATTCCTGTTGTGTTCTGACTCGGGTATTTTCAGGCAAGTATCTAGGAGTGGTATAGTAGGATTGTATGGTTCTAGTTTTAGTTTCATGGAGTTTTTTTTAGGAACTTCAAGAATCTTGATTTCTTTAGTGGTTTTATTAACACCAATTTATTTATATTCCCAGTTACAAAGAATAGTGTAATATTCCTAACTCCCATTCTAAATCCTCTCATGTGATCTTGTTCATAGTGTTTTGTCTTTCTCTACACCTGTGTGTGTGTGTGTGTGTGTGTGTACATACACGAGCGTTCTCTCTCTCTCTCTCTCTCTCTCTCTCTCTCTCTCTCTCGCTCTCATGCTCTCATGCTCTCATGTTCTCATCTGACTTTGTGTCTCCCTCCATCCCCCAATCCCCTTTGTCTCTTTGTTTATTGAGGTGGAATCTGGGCATGCTTCAGACTACCAAGTACTTGGATTCCAGTTGTCCATGACCTCCCTTGGCTTGTTTATGTATGCTCTTGATAGTAGCAGCTATTCTGACTGATAAGATAGAGTCTCGGTGTAGTTTTAATTTTCTTTTTTTTCTTTCTTTTTTTTTTTTTTTTTAAGTTTTTTTGAGACAGGGTTTCTCTGTGTTCTCTGTGTAGCCCTGGCTATCCTGGAACTCACTCTGTAGACCAGGCTGGCCTCGAACTCAGAAATCCACCTGGCTCTGCCTCCCAAGTGCTAGGATTAAAGGTGTGTGCCACCACTGCCCGCCAAGTTTGCATTTTCTTAATGGTTAAGGGTTTCAGGTATTTTTTTTTCATATATGGATGGTCCATTTATACTTTTCAGAACTATCCAGTTCATTGTTTCATTTTTGCTTAAATTTTTAATTTTATTTATTTATTACTGTTCAAATAATTCACAAAGAGGGCTGAAGTTCAACGATTAAGATAAATCCAGGTCTCTTCCAAAGACCTGGATTCAATTCCTAGGAACCATGTGGTGACTAACAACCACCTGTAATTCCATTCAGGGGATCTGATGCCCATGAGTACCAGGCATGTACAGGGTACATGGATATATATGCAGAGAAACACCCATTCACAGAAAATACAATAAAATAAATTTTTAACCTTAGAATTATTTTTATATTTTATATATTAATCCCTCCAGGGATTATAGGGATTACTGATAAAAAAAAAAACTCATTCTTCTTTTTTTAATCTTATATGATGAATGTTTTGTCTAAATGTATATATGTGTACCCATACCATGTGTGCCCGATGCTCATAGAAGCCAGAAGATGGTATTGGATATTCGGGAACTGGAGTTACAAACACTTGTCAACCACCATGTAGATGCTGGGAATAGATCCTCTGGAAAATCAACCCGTGCTCTTAACTGCTGGAAGTTAAGAAACTGAGAAGACTCTCTTTCTCTCATCCTTTAGGTTGACTCTTTACTCTTGAGTTGTTTCCGTGCTGTGTAGTGGTCTTAGTTCTGCGCTGCCCTGCTTGTCATTTCTTCTCATCTGAGCCCTAACCTGTTTCTGGGTGGTGAAATATGCTGTCTTTTTTTCTGTCTTTTCTGGTTTCTTTATTTGTTTAATTACATTTATTTTGTTTGTGCATGTTTGGAGGGAGTACACACATGTCATCTTGCTTCAGGGGACAACCTGTGGGAGTTGATTCTCCCTTAAGGATTGATCTCAGGTTCCCAGGCTTGGCAAGTGACTTTACCTGCTAAGCCATTTCACCTGCCTTTGATGTTTTCCTTGTGCTTTATTTCTTGTAATAATTTCAAAGTTTTGTGTTTCAATTAAGCTCTTTCATCTGCCATGTATTCATTTTCGATATCATAAAAACTAGTCATCTAATTATTCTTCCAAATGTGGACATTCAGTTTTCCCAGCACCATTTCTTGAAGAGGCTGTTCTTTCTCCAGCGAATGTTTTTAGCACATTTGTTGAAAATCAGGTCACTCCAGCTGCAGGCTTATTCCTGAGTCTATTTTTGTGCCAGTGCCATGTTTTTGTTAGTCTGATCTGAGATCAGGATTGTGTTATTTCTAGTGTTGCTACTTGTGCTCAGGTGTTGTTTTGCTATTGGGGAACTTTATGCTCTGCATGGATTTTAGAGGTTTTTCATTTTTATTTCTTTGAAGAATATTATTAAATGTTTTGGGGTTTTTGTTTTGGTTGTTTGGTTTTTAAGTGTGGCCTCTTGTATTCTAAGCTGATTTTTTTTTTTTTTCTTTCGGTTTTTGGTTTTTCAAGACAGGGTTTCTCTGTGTAGTCCTGGCTGTCCTGGAACTCACTCTATAGACCAGGCTGGCCTCGAACTCTGAAATCCACCTGCCTCTGCCTCCCAAGTGCTGGGATTAAAGGCATGCTCCACCACTGCCCAGCCTGAGCTGATCTTTTTAAAATTGGCCTTGTATCTAAAGATGACCTGAACTTCTGATACCCCTGCCTCTGTTTCCTAAGTGCGGGAATTATAGGCATCCCCATACCCCCACCAATGTTGAGAATGAAGCCCAAGGTTTTTGTACGAGCTGAGCTAGACTTTCTCAGCTAGACCCTTGGAATTGAGATGGTGATTTAACAAACTGCGGATTTATCCTATGTTTTCTTAATTTCAACATCTTAATTCTTTCCCTTGTCTTCCTTTGGTATTCTCCTTTTTTGGTTCTTGACTTTAGTACTTAATTATTATTGTATTTTCTGTCTACTGAATATACTTAAGCTTTTACATTTCTTCGTACTATACTCTGGCCATATCCCAGTAATTGTGCTTATAACAATCTGTTTTTAAATGTTTTGTTACTTCAGGTTAGATTTTTATTTTATTTTTTTAAATTCTGTATATATGTGTGTTTTGCTTGTGTGTATGTCTGTGTATGCCCAGTGCCTTTATCTTTCTAGCTTCATTGACTTTTTTTAACCAAAGAGCTATGAGTAATAGTCAAACATTGTTTTTCTATTAAGTGGTACCTTGTTATTTTATCTAGTTTAAGTTCAAAATGTCTACATTAAGATGTTAAGAAAAAAATTCTTTATTGAGACAAGGTCTCACTATGTAGGCCTGGCTGTCTGGAACTCATAAGTCTAATAGGTTGGCCTTGAACTCACAGAAAGCCACCTGTCTCCGTCTCCCAAGTGCTGGGATCAAAGATACAGCACCACAACCTTGAGAATTTATGAATTTTCTAAGTGGCTTGGTAAATATTCCATGACTATAAAGTACAAGCAAATCATATTCTCCGTTATTACTCAAGTCTTTTACATTTTTTTCTAAAGCTAGCATGTGTAGTGGTACACACCTTTAATCCCAGAATTTAGGAGGCAGAGGTAAGCAGATCTCTGTGAGTTTGAGGCCATCGTGTTTTACATAGTAAGTTCCAGGACAGCCATAGCTGTCTATTGAGACACTTCATCCAGCCACCTGAATCTTGAGAACATAATAAATAATTTCAAAAGAAAGAAAGTAAACGTGTATTCTTGGAGTAGTAAAACATTCGCCTTAAAATTTTTCAGGAAGGGAGATAAAGGTGGTTACCAAGAAGCCTGACTATTTGAGTTCTATCTTAGAACATACATAAAGGTAGAAGGAGAGAACGGATTCCTAAATAAGCCATGTAGCAAGCATACACATACAGAGACAGACAGACAGACCTCCCACATACAATAAACAAAAGTTTTTTTTAAAGTACATATTTTGGGAATGATGAAAGTGGACAGGTAAAACAGGTATATCAGAATGTTTGGTTTATTTATTTATTTCATTTTATTTTTGTTTTTTGTTTTTTTTTTTTTGTGACAGGGATTTTCCATGTAGCCCTGGCTATTCTGAAACTCTGTAGACCAGGTTGGCCTCAAACTCACACAGATCTGCCTCTGCCTCTGCCTCCGGAGTGCTGGGTTTAAAGATGTGCACCACCACTGCCCAGCATGTTTGTGATTTTTTTTAAAGTTTCACTATATCCTTATGAAATTGCATATTATCTTTTTCTTTGTCATTTACTTAGTACTTATTTTTGCAATATTGAAGATAGAATCCAAGGCTTAGCACATACTAGGCAAGTACTTACTCTACCACTAACCTGTATCCTCAGTTAGAGTTTACTTGATATATTTTGAACTTGTGTGATCGAGTACATATTTTTTTTTTCTTTTGAGATTATACTTACATCTTTTCTAACATTTTAACTATTTATTATTTTGAGGCAAGGTCTTACTATGGATCCCTGGCTGGCCTCAAACTCACAGGAATCTAAAAGGACTGGAATCAGCACAGGCCACACCAAGACCAAGTTATAGCCACAAAGGGGACAAAGGGCAGGGAATAAGAGACAAAGACAGGAAATAGAGGAGAGGGAGAAGAGAGAGGGCGTGAGGGGAGGGATATTTGCCCCAGAGGGACCAAAAGGACTGTTTCTGGACAGAAAGGAAACAGATATGGGCATATGGTAGTTTATAAAGGGACAAGGGGAAACCCCATATTAGGATGAGATGTTTAATTTTAATTGGACATGTTAAATAGGTGGGCCAAAGAAGGGCTTTTGGTTGCTAGACTTCTTTGATAGCTGAAACTTGCTGGTCAGCCTCAGAGGAAAAAGTTGCTAAATAAGGGATTAAACCTTGGTAGGTAGCTATAGGACTGTGTAATGTAGCCATTCTTAGCAAGGGGGAGGGAAAGGTGAGGGCAAAACCTGTCTGGGTCGTTTGTCATGCTTAGGTCTGCTAGAGCCCTCAGGAGCCTTCCAGGGGCTGAAATTGAAGGTATTGTGTTATTGTTAGCATTTTAAAATATATTTTTCCATTTCTTTTTCCTTTGGAACTTTATATGGCAAATCATACATAGAAATATTTAAATATACAAAGCAAAATAGGAAGTTTTACATAAATTTGAAAGTGCAGATATTATGTAAGCTATCCATGATTCCTAAACACTAGTAATTTCATAACCTAAGTTTAACAAGGATACAGAGGAAGTACTTAACTTTCCTAATAATTCTCTACTTAAACAGAAAGTAAAACTGAGTGGACATTGAAAGCAATTGAGAATACCTAGAATGTGGATGAGGAGACCATTTCATAGTAAATGCACTTGTCTAGAAAGCAAATACATAAGTTAAACGTACCACATGACCTGTTGAGATACTCACTAAGTAAACTGCTTTGCTTTTACACCTGTGTATTTTATGCTTATGAGTACACTATCACTGTCTTCAGACACACACCAGAAGAGGGCATCAGATCCCATTACAGATGGTTGAGTATCATGTGGTTGTTGGGAATTAACTCAGGACCTCTGGAAGAGCAGTCGATGTTCTTAACTGCTGAGCCACCTCTCATTGCACTTAGTTTTAAAGTCTCATCTTTAATGTTACTAGGACCAAGGTATATAGCATTGCTATATTTTGTTCTTTTGGGAGCCTGGCAGGTGTGGTGACAGGTGCTTTAATTAAGTCTCAGCACTTAAGGCAGTTGACGGGCTAGGCGGTGGTGGCGCATGCCTTTAATCCCAGCACTTGGGAGGCAGAGGCAGGCGGATTTCTGAGTTCAAGGCCAGCCTGGTCTACAGAGTGAGTTCCAGGACAGACAGGACTACACAGAGAAACCCTGTCTCGAAAAACAAACAAACAAACAAAAGACAGTGACGGGTGGATCTCTGTGAGTCTAAAGCTAGTTTGGTCTACTTAGGTTTGCATAGACCCTGTTTTTTTGTTTGTTTGTTTGTTTTTTAACAAAATAAATAAATAAATGGGTGGGTTGTTTTGTTTTGTTTTTTGAGACAGGGTTTCTCTATATAGCCCTGGCTGTCCTGGAACTCAATCTGCAGACTAGGCTGGCGCCTCTGCCTCCCAAGTGCTGGGATTAAAGGTGTGCTTTTTTCTGCCCGGCTTTTTTGTTTTGTTTTGTTTTTTAATGTACTTATTTACATCCTTACTTTGTTTTGAGACAAGGCCTCATGTATCCTAGGCTGGAACTCATTATATAGCAGAAGATGACCTTGAACTTGCCTCCACCTTCTGAGTGCATGTTTCTCATTGTGTGGTGAAGTTTTGTGTGTTTGTTGGTATTTGTTTACTTATTTTGACCTGTGGTTTCTCTACGTAACTCTGGCTGTCCTAGAACTCACTGTGTAGACCAGGCAAGCCTCAAACTCAGAGATCTGCCTGTCTTTTCCTTCGCCTGGCAAATATCCCTGTATTTGTGACTAAATGACTTTCAACAAAGCTGATAAAGCACTAACTGGCAAAAGATGTATGTTTTCAACAAATGATATCAGAACAACTAACAGCCACCTATGAAAGAGTGGAGTTGAATCTTTACCTTGTTCCTTATGACCTAAGTTAGGTTATCGTTTTAGCATACCACCAAGAGCCTGTGGGACTCAAGAAAAACAAGCTGGATTTCATTAAATATGTAAAATATGTGCTGTAACTGCTGTTGCCAGTTAGGTAGATGAGAATGAAGTGTGTAAAATTAGATTTTTACAAGAGATGTTTATCCAGAGTATATGTAGGACACTTAACCATTCTATTATAAAAAGACAAATTATCAATTTTTAAATGAGCAAAGAATGTTGGAGAAATGGTTCAGTGGTTAACAGCACTTACTGTTCTATCAGAGGATAATGCTAGGATGCCTAGTGGGTACCCCTCAAACCCTTGTAATTCCAGCTTCAAATACTTCTAGCCTTTTTAAAAATGGGCAAAGGATATAAACATTTGAGCAAAGTATTAAAAATCACCAGTAAACTGGAGATGGTGGCACACATCTTTAATATGTGTATGCAAGGCTATCTTGGTCTATGTTATCTTCAAATAATTTCTTTAGATGCTAGCTGGGGGAAGATACCTAGTTTTCTTTCTTAGGGATACTGTGGGTATTTTGTCAATATCCTTTGAAGTTAAGGAACTATATCTTTTATTATTATTATTTACTTACATATCTGAGTACACTGTTGATATCTTTAAACACACCAGAAGAGTGTATCAGACCCCATTACAGATACTCAGCCATCTCACCAGTACCTGGGAACTTATATTTTTGAAGTTGATCATATTTTTAGAATGAAAAAGCACTAAAATTTGCAGAATACTTTTTCTGTGCCTGTTGATGACCTGTATTTTCTTTTTGTTCCCATTGTACTACTGACATAGTATAATTGACTTGGCTGGTGCCTGATGGAACAGACTCTCACTGAACTACAACTATCCATTGTATAACTCTTTACATGATATAATCACTGAATTTTGCTGAAGATTTTTGTGTTTATACCATTAGGGATATTGACCTAGTTTTCTCATTATTATTATTATTACTAGAATTATGTCATCTAGTTTTATTATTAAAATAACACTGTTTTGTTGGGCAAGGTCACTCATTCTTTTAATTCCAGTACTCTGGAGGCAGAAACAAGTGAATCTCTTTGAGTTCAAGGCCAGACTAGGCTACATAATGATACTCTGCCCTCATAACTAGTGAGTTTGGAATTTATTGAGTATTAGTTCTTTCACTGTTGGTAGAATTCAGCAGTCCAGTCTCTGGGGCCTGTGCTTTTTCTTTATAGGATGATTTTTAATTTTCTGTTTTTTATTTGATTAATTAGTTTATTCATTTTTTTGTCTTGAGTTCTCAATAGTTTGTATCTTTCTAGGAGTTCATTTCATCTAATTCATAGTTTTAACTTTATTTTAGTAGTTTCTGGTGCTATTTTAAAGTATTTGGGGTTTTTGTGTATATAGAGGGGGTGGCTGCATGTTAGTCTGTACCATGTGTACACCCAGTGCTCATGGAAGCAAGAGAGGGCGTCAGTTCTCCTGCAGCTGAGACAGCTGTGAGGTCTGTGGAGGTACTGGAAATCTTTCCAGGGTTTTCTGGAAAAGTATCTAGTGCTCTTTCAACTACTGGGCCAGCTCTTCAGCCTGTTTCTTTTCTTTTTCATATCCAGTTATCCCTCCTTCTAGGAGTTCTTCAAGCATTGCTTATCTGACCCTTCCTTATTTTCTATCATTTTTGTGTGACTCTGTCTTTTGAAATTATTTTTGATGTATGTAATGTAGTTTGAGTTAAGGTTAACTAGGTCACAGCTGTAAGTTTTGCGCTGGAATCTTCTTATCTGAATTCAGTTTGCACCCCTGAGTTCCTTAATTTCTGCCCTTGGTATTGTTTCCAAGCCAACTGATTGCAGAAATAACTCATGTTAATGTTTCAGACTTTACTCAAAACATAACTGTTTAAATATTGTTTTTGTGCTTTAGTTTCAGAAGCTCTACCTGTGGCAACTCCTGGTGCATCTGCTGAGACTGCTGGTGTTGCTTCCACTCCCTCCACTGTTGTTGGGACAGTTAAACAAGACCTTCATTTGACTTCATTAGCTGTCAACACCATGGAAAATGCCAACTCCACAGAACTCCCTACAGCCATTGAACTTGATAGTCTTCCTTCAGACCAGTTGGCAAAAGGACAAGACACAGTTGCAATAGAAGGTTTTACAGATGAGGAAAACATTGAAAGTGGAGGTGAAGGTCAATACAGGGAACGTGATGAATTTGTCGTAAAGATAGAAGACATAGAGACCTTTAAGGTGAGTGAGTGTTCCCAGGTGTAAAGGGCCTAGTGAAGTTGGAGTGCTTGCGTTTTCGTGCTGATTCCACACCTGTGTTACAAAACATTAAAACATTTATGAGTGTCCTGTTACTGTGTTTGAAAAGGTTGGACTGGATGTCATACTTAGAATTTAATTAATTAGTTTAGCCTGTTACTCTGTGGCCCAGGTTGGCACTGTAGTAAGGGCTATCACACCCAGCAGATGTTTGTTGAGATGGGGGTTTCATGTAGTTCAGGCTGGCCCCATATGGACATGCCATGAAGCTGAGGATGACCTTGAACTTCTGATCCTGTACTCTCTACCATTGAGATACTGGGATTGCATGCATGTACCACTCACTACACAGTTTGATGCAGTCTTAGGACTGAATCAGGGCCTTGTATGTGCTAAGCACTCACTTTACCAATTAAGTTACATCTTGAGTTCAATTTATAGCACTGTTATTAATTTTTTTCAAGACTTTCAACCAAATACATTATTAGGGATATTAGAAAATGTTTATATAATTTAAAGAAAATAACAGAACTAACAAAAACATGAATTTGGATTTAATTTTAGAGCTTTAATTGTAGCACCATGAATTGAATGGTATAATTCATGCACAATTATCTAAGTCATACACATTTTGGTTAGTGCTTTTAGATAGGTTCTTGTTACATAGCCTAGTGCTTTTTTGTTTTTTGTTTGTTTGTTTGTTTGTTTTGTTTTGTTTTTATTTTTTAATTCCAGGAGAGCCTTGAACTACTGGCAGTTCTCTTGACTCAGCCTTCCAAGTATTGTAATAACAGGTTGAGCCAGCGTGCCTAGCTAGCTAGCCATATTTAATATATTTTTAGATTTTTGTGTGTTTGGTTTTGCTGGCATTGTTTTTAAATTGAGATGGAAAGCAAAGGAATTAGATAGAAAAAGGAAGAGTAACATTCCCACTGTCTGTGATTGTACCATTGACAGCTAACTCCTATTACAACTGTAGCATATTTGTTTTAGATGATATAAGAGTGCACAAATGACAAGATAATACCACTAGCAGCTTCTTCCAGTCATCTTAGTTATTAAAAGGGCAATGGCTTTCATGTCAGCGAGCTCATTTTGGGGGGAAAGCTGAAGCGGAGACTGAATAGAATCATTTTTAGGGGTCAAGTTTATCTATATATCAACAGTCCCCTTCCTACTCCCTTTGTTAGGATGTTTAATCAAGGCCTTTGGTTTATGACACCACCACAAGGTTTTGTGTGTGTTTGTGGGGAGGGATTATTGTAGACACTTAACCATAGATGAGAAATGAAAAGTTATACTGGGGGTATATGGTACATACCCTTAATACCAACACTCACCAGGCAGAGGCAGGTGATCTCTGTAGGGTTAAAAGTCAGCCCACCAGGACAATAGGGAGACTCTTCCTCAACTCCCTACTTTCCCCACCTCAAAAAAGAGAGAGACTGAAAAGTTAACAGAGGCCTTAAAGATTCCTACTCAAAGAAAGAAGTATTTGATTCCTACAATCTATAGATAAAAAGCATGTTGATTATTTTCCTAAATGTAATTAATTCTGCTTATTATAGGAGGCTTTGAATACAGGAAAAGAGCCCCCAGCTATTTGGAAAGTACAGAAAGCTTTGTTACAGAAATTTGTTCCTGAAATTCGAGATGGGCAAAGAGAATTTGCAGCTACAAATAGCGTAAGTAAAATGCTTGATTCTATCCGCTTTTCTAAACTGACCCCCAGATAAACCGAGGTGAGGTGAGATGCATCGACATTTCTGATAACAGCACGGGCTGCTCCTGCAGAGGACTTGGATTCCATTCCACGTGGCAGGTAGAATGATAACTCCAGCTCTAGGGATCCTGTGCTCTCTCTAACTACTGAGGACACCTGCACCCACATGCACATACCCACACAGACACATGTGCACAAAATTTAACATAAATAAATAAGTGAAATGAAGTAACAGAGCTGAGAAGATAGCTCTGAAGTTCATAGCGCATACTACTCTTAAACTGGACCTGAGTTCATGTTAGGAAACTTAGAGCTTCCTGTAACTCCAGCTCCTCCACAGGTACCAGGACTTATTTGTACGTGCTCATATATGTTCCCTCCCTCCCTCCCTCTCTCTCTTTTCCCCCCAACCCCACCCATTTGCCCATTCTTAAAATCAGGATAACACTAGTCTGGTTATGAATACACTTCGGAAAATACAAAGGATGGCTGGCCGTGAACTTAATAGCATAATATTTATGTGTAGATTATGTAATGTATAAATCAAATACTTCTTTCTTTAGTACCTTGGGTATTTTGGAGATGCAAAAACCAAATACAAAAGGATATATGTGAAGTTCATTGAAAATGCAAACAAAAAGGAATATGTCAGAGTATGTTCCAAAAAGCCAAGAAATAAGCCTTCACAAACTATCAGGTATTTGATTTCTTATGTCATGTATTTATGGGCTTATTTGGGTATTATTATTATTGTTTAAAGGATCTGTCTTGTCAGTTAAAGACTGAGAATGCTGCAGTACCTTTTGGAGTAGGTGAGTCCTTTTCAAAGAATGAGATGTGCATTGTAAAGCTAGTGGCTTTGTCTGGTAGAATAGGTACCTTCTTTGTTTGGATCTTTTTGGTGTAAAATAGAAAAAAAAAAAACAGAAGGTGCAAAATTCTAGCTCTTTGTGACAGAACCTCTCAGCAGCCCTCCTTTCCATCAATAAGGTGAAAGAAATAAATGAACATCAAAGTTACAGCAAGATAGTTGGGGGTTAGGGGACACACAGACACGTGCATTATCAGGTCAGCACACAGTAGAATTCCTATCTTAGATCAATGTACCTGGGCTGTCTGCAACATGAATCTGGAAGGTAACTGGTATGACCCTGTGATAGGTATTAGAATGTGGGTATGACCCTAGATATTCTCATCAATCTACTGTCATCAGTGGGTCTAGTTTAACTAAGATCACCACCTATTTTTAAGCTGCTGATCCAGTTGTCATGATGGAATTTAACCACGCAGATTTTTAGATTTAGCATTGGACAAATCTTCAGAGGCCTCAGACCGATGGATTTGCATTTCTACATCAGAATATCAGAGCTAGATTTGGCTTTCCATATCTCATATTCTCTAGAAAATGAATCCATAAGGATTTTGGTAGAGATAAAGATTGAGTTAATAGCCCCTTAATAATTGAACATAGAGTCTCAGTCTCAGTCTAGTTCACGAAAATGCTATGGGAGTCATTTGAGTTGTAAATAGCACATGGACTTTATTTTGGAAGTGTTGGTCTGAGCATATTTAATTTTTTCTTACTAATAATAAAAGTCCCTTTTTTTAATCTTAAAAGATTTAATGATTTTAATAAAATTTGTTTTAACATTGCAGAAATATTCCATCTAAGCCAAGTAATATCAGTAAAACTTCTGACCCACCAGTATCAAAAACTACAACTACAAAAGCCCCTTCTACAAAACCTAAAGCTAAACAGCTCAAAATAAAGGCTGAGCCACCACCAAAGAAAAGGAAGAAATGGAAGGAAGAATTTTCATCATCACAGTCTGAATCATCTCCTGAGGTCCGTTCTAGCAGTAGTGAGGATGAGGGTGAGTTCCCCAAGAAATTAGTATTTTGATACTTTTAGATGGTGTGCAGGAAGGGGGATGATGATGATGGTGGCATTCAGATCAATTTGTTTAGTAGCAGATTGATGCTACTATACAAAGTTCATTATGCTTTGTATAAACCACACCCTACAGAACACATTTAGCCTACACATGTAGCTCTGTAAAGCAGGAAAGGCAGAACTCACTTTGATGTGTTCTAGCCTAGGAATACCAATTCTCTACTAAGTCTGGGGATTACCAGGCCTCACGCTAGTGAGATGGCTCAGTGGTTAAGAGGATCTGGGCAGTTCCCAGCACTCACATCAGTTAATTCACAACTGCCTATAATTCCAGTTCTTGCACACACGTGGTACATATAAACTCATGAATGCACATACATGTACACATAAAAATAAATAAACCTTAAAGAAAAGATCCTATATTCCCCAAATTCTACATCTGTGTTAATGCCAGAAGACAAAAGGAAACAAATTTAGGATGAAACAATCCAAACTATTATTAATTAATGTAATATGATAGCATATATGATATATTAAATATATCTATC
>NW_021604618.1:8948451-8970222 GCF_004785775.1 Grammomys surdaster | reverse complement strand
GTGGATAATTTTATTCGAACACAGCCCCATAGATACTGTTTGGAAATACATGATTTCATATAGTTGCAGTTGTGAATTGTAGTACAGAGGCCATGTGACCAAGCAAAAACTAAACTATCCACCATATGACTCTTGAGGAAATTTTACCAACTCACATTCTTCTAAAACAACAGTAAAGACAAAGGAAGATGAAGGGAAAATGGAAGGCAGAAGCTAAGCTAAAGCTGAAAATTTTGGGGTCTTTATAAACAAAAGAAAGTTTTTGGAAGAACTCAATAAAAAGCAACATGAAGAAATTTTAAATTTAATTATTAGACCAGTTTCAGGCAAAAATGGTATCAGAACCTGAGTAGTGGAAATAGGAATGAAAGAGGAGAATCGAAAGTGGTTTTGTTTTGTTTTGTTTTGTTTTGTTTTGTTTTGTTTTGTTTTGTTTTGTTTTGTGACAGAGTCTCCCTAAGTAGTCCTGGTTGTCAGGGAGCTGACTATGTAGACCAGGCTGTCTTATAACTCTCAGAGATCAGCCGGGCGGTGGTGGTGCACATCTTTAATCCCAGCACTTGGGAGGCAGAGGCAGGTGGAT
Organism: Grammomys surdaster; assembly: GCF_004785775.1. Lineage (NCBI taxonomy): Eukaryota > Metazoa > Chordata > Mammalia > Rodentia > Muridae > Grammomys > Grammomys surdaster. Next base: position 8,969,639 of record NW_021604618.1, on the reverse strand, counting down.
TTCTGAGTTCGAGGCCAGCCTGGTCTACAGAGTGAGTTCCAGGACAGCCTGGGCTATAAGAGAAACCCTATCTCGAAAAAAAGAAAAAAAAGAAAAGAAAAACTCACAGAGATCCTCTTGCCTTTGCATCCTGAGTGCTTGGATTAGGGCACGTGTGGTTTTGTTGTTGTTAGTTGTCCTCTGACCTGTATATATGCACTGTGACAAACGTGTAATATGTGTACACATACAAGATAAGTAAGTATAAATTAAATATTCAAGGTAGAAGCATATATATTAGTACTATAAGGAAGTTCACTGTCCAGTATATATATTTAAAGCCTTATTGTACTTCCTGCAGTTATCAGTACTTATTGCTTAGAATAGGAGGGCTTAGGTTCTTAATTTGTAATTATACCCTCAGGTAAAAAGGGAAATTTTCTTGCATAAAGTAACATGGTAGACCACTAGGTGTCACTAGTTAAGCAGTGTGTTCAGACCTTTAAGACAATTACCTATAATACAGGTTTGTTTTATTTATTTATTTATTTATTTATTTTGGTTTTTCGAGACAGGGTTTCTCTGTGTAGCTCTGGCTGTCCTGGAACTCACTCTGTAGACCAGGCTGGCCTTGAACTCAGAAATCTGCCTGTCTCTGCCTCCCAAGTGCTGGGATTAAAGGCGTGCGCCACCACCGGCCGGCATAATACAGGTTTAGATGCTGGTGATTTTATTTTCATGTGTAGGGTTTGTGTGTATGCTTGCATGTGTGCATGTATATGTAAATGTACATATGCCATGGCACATGTGCAGGTCAGGGCACACATTGGGGGAATCAGTTCCTTCCTCCCATGTAGGTCCAGGAATCAGTCCAGTTGTCAAATGTGACACAGGAAGTATCTTTACCCACTAAACTATCTACAGGCTTATGGTGTTTGTATGTATGTATGTATGCATTTATTTGTGTATTTATCCATTCATTCATTTGGTTTTTTTGAGACTTTCTTTGTGTAGTCCTAGCTGTTCTGGGATTCACATTGTAGACCAGGCTGACCTTGAACTTGAGATCCACTTCTTTCTGTCTCCCAAGTGCTTGGGATTATAGGCATCTGGCACCACACCTGGCCAGTCTGGTAGTAATTTTTAAACTCTTTCAGAATATTCTTTTGTTTTTTCTTCAGAATATTCTTACAGTCTTGAAGTGCATTGAGGATTCCAAATAGACTCAATCTATTTAGATTTACTAAGTAGCAATTAAATTAAAATAATGTTTAAAATATTTGTAAGTGATCAGTTCTTACTTAATACAATTGGCTCTATTTTTATATTTGCTGTGCATTCCATTAGTTACTATGTATTAGTTTAGTTTAAAAATGTGAAGAAAACATGTTGGGAAGACAATTTTAACTGTCTTTTCAGATAATTACCAATTATACATAAACCTGACAATTACAGTTTTAGCTATTTATGTATATGAGTAGTGTGTGTGTGTGTGTGTGTGTGTGTGTGTGTGTGTGTGTAGGTAGTTACGCCATTTGTATGCAGGGTACTGTAAAGGTGCATAGGATCTCCTGGAACTGAGTTACATAATGGTTGTAAATGACCCTGTGGATGCTGAGAACCAAACCTGGGTCCTCTGCAAGAGCAGCAAGTGCTCTTAACCACGGCGCCATCTTTCCAGCTCCTTCCCATGAATCTTATCACCCCAAATATATGCTGTGTAATCATTAGGCAGTGGCTTTCTATTTTCCCCTACTCCAGTTGCTGGTAACCTAACCTTTTTTTTTTTTATTTTATTTTCTAATGTTTTTTTAAAGAATTATTTTATGTATATGAGTACACTGTAGCTGTCTTCAGACACACCAGCCAGAAGAGGGCATCAAATCCCATTACAGTTGTGAACCACAGTGTGGTTGCTGGTAATTGAACTTAAGACCTCTGGAAGAGCAGTCAGTGCTTGTAACCACTGAGCCATCTCTCCGTCCCCACTACCCTTTTTTTTTTTTTTTTTTTTTTTGAGACAGGGTTTTTCTGTATATCTTTGGCTGTCCTGGAACTCACTCTGTAGACCAGGCTAGCCTCAAACTTTTTTTTTTTTTTTTAAATTTACTGTGTTGTTTGTTTATTACCATGTGAGTGTGTGTATGATGTATGTTGGTGTGGTTGAACTTGTTCAACCATGATCCCAAAGAGCATAACAAGCCTCTGAGTCATGTTGCTGACCCTCTAGCCCTTTTTTTTTTCCCTGAATTTTCTTACACATATGGAGTCATATATTATGTTCTTATGTTTGGGGTTTTTGACTTAGCATGTTTTCAAGGTTCACCTGTGTTAACAGCACATGCGAGATACTATGTACATGGAGGTTAAAGGACAAGTTAGTTAAGGAAGTCGGTTCTCTCCTTCCACAGTGTGTATTTTGGGTATTGAACTCGGGTTATCAGGCTTGCAGCTGCTGCTTTTACTGATTTTGCTTTCTCGCTGGACATCATTGTGCTTGTGACTTCCATTTACCTATTAACTACGGATGCTTACTAGCGATATTTGTATATCTTCTTTGCAGGAATGTCTCTTCAAATCCTTACTTGCTTCTGGGGTCAGTTTCTAGACAGGATTTCTCTGTATAGTCCTGGCTCTCCTGTTCATCTGTGGACCAGGCTGGGCTTGTACTCAGAGATCCTACCTCTGCCTCCCAAGTGCTGGAATTAAAGGTGTGTGCCACCACCACCAGAGTGAATTGCTAGCTTATTATTGGAATGGTTCCTTGTCCTTTTGTGGTTAAATTTAGAATTTCTTAATTTTTGCCTCTGAGTTGAACTTGTTTTTTGAGACAGGGTCTCTGTAGCCCAAGCTAGCTTCCAATTCTATACAGCTCAAGATGGCTTTGAATTCCTGATGCCCCTGCCTCTTCCTTATCAATACTGAGATTATTGTGTGCCTCACTTCAACTGGCTCTATTCTAGGCTTTAAACTTTTATTATATGCATGATTTGAAAATATTAATTCCCATACTATATGGTGTCTTTTTAAATGTTTTACATTCTGATGGAGCCCAACTTACTAATTCTATTTCTTGTGCCTTTGTTGTGGTTAAAATCAAATCCAAGGACATTAGCATTTAAATTTTTCTTCTTAAAAAGTATTTTATATGTAGGTCCTGTTTTATTTTAGAATATTTAAAAAATAACATTTAGGGTTGGGGTGTGGCTTAGTAGTAGAAAGTTTGTCTGACATGCACGGGACCCTGATTTCAGTCATAAGTATAGAAAAATAATTCAGTAATGCCACTAATGATATCATCAGTGAGTCTTTAAATACTGTGAAGCTGTTCAGCTTACAATAGTGGATACAAGTTTTCTAGAATTGAACTACATCTTATTGATAAGTACTGTAAGGCTTTAGGTTGTTATTTTGCTTTTGAGACAGGATCTTACTATGTACCAGTGGCTCTCACTACGCACTTACTATGTGCTATGTAGTCCAGATCTACCTGCCTCTACCCTCAAAGGGCTATAATGGGAGCCACCATGCCCAGCCTGGTTTTCATTTTGGACTCAGGGTTTTCATGACTTAGAACTAACAGACACTTTTTAAATTGTTAATTATGTGGTGTGTGTCTGTCTGTCTTGTCCATGTTTGTCTGTGTGTCAGAATGTGCATTTGTGCATTTGAGTGCAGTGCTTGCAGAAGTCAAATGGGTACATTGAATCCCTTGGAACTGGAGTTACAGGCAGCTGTGATCTGCACACTATGGGTCCTGTGAATAAAATTGCATCCTCCCCAGGAACAGTGTATGTTCTTAATCAGTGAGCCATCTCTCCAGTTCCCAATTTTGGTCTTATTTTAAGACTTATTTTCATTTTCTAGGTATGACTGTTTTGCTTGTATTTATGTATATGTACCCCATTTGTGCCTCCTGCCCACAGAGGCCAGAAAAGGACATCAGTTTTTTCTTAGAATTCCAGTTTCAACCAAGTTTTCTGAAAGAGTGTCCAGTGCCTTTAACTGGTGAGCTATCTCTCCAGTCCTGGCCTTTATTGAACTCTTAACCCTCATACCTCTAAGAGGCTTCCTGAGTGCTAGGATTACAGTCATATGCCACCAATCCTATTTAATCCTGCAGTCTTGGATAGAATTTAATATGCATAGGCTATGTTTGCATTTAAAAATTAATACATGTCACTAGAATTCTGTAATAATTGAAGTGTAGAAATAAAGAGAGTTGGATGTGGTGATGCGCTCTTAATCCCAGCACTTAGGAGGCAGAGGCATGGGGATCTCTGAGTTCAGGGCTAGCCTGGTTCTACAAAGTGAATCCAGGGCAGCCAGGGCTTATTACAAAGAGAAACCTTGTTTGAAAAACAAACAAAAAGAAATAAGGAGGAAATATCTTTTTTTGTGCATGTCTTGTAGTGTTTTGTTTGGTTTGGTTTCTTGAAATAAGAGTCTTACTATGTAGCCTTAGCTGGTGTGCAATTTATGTAGACCAAGTTGGTCTTAAACTCACAGAGCTCCTTCTGCCTCTGCCTCTGACTACCATCACTATGCCAACTCTTGGCTTCTTTACTAGTTGTAGAGACATCATTGAGACTCCAGCCAGGTGTCTTAAAGTGTGGGATGTCAAAAGAGAAACTAGCTCTCACCTGCCGTGTGTCAAATGCTACTGTGGTGCCAGGCCTTGAAGTTAAGTGGGAAGATTTTTTTTTTTTTTGGTTTTTCGAGACAGGGTTTCTCTGTATAGCCCGGGCTGTTCTGGAATTCACTCTGTAGACCAGGCTGGCCTCGAACTCAGAAATTCGCCTGCCTCTGCCTCCCAAGTGCTGGGATTAAACGTGTGCGCTACCACCGCCCGGGAAGATTTTTCTATGTGCAAGTTTTAACACCATTCTTAACTCCACCACTAGCAAGGCTCTGTTTTAGAAAGCTACCAGTCTAGGTTTTGTTCTGTATTACAAGTGCCACAGTGCTGTCCTGATGACTCGTACCCATAATATCAGCACTTGGGAGGTTAATGTTTTTGAACACTGCTAAGTGCAAAACCCTGCATCAGCAGAACAAAGCAAGCTCTACCATGAATGTGAGTGTTATGTATACCAGGCTAGCCTTAAGCACAGTATGTTGATGTTGGTGACCTTGAACTCTCAGTCATCCTGCCTCACCTACTAACTACAGGGATTGCAGGTGTGAGTCACCACAGTTTGACTCATCTAGAATGTTTTTGTCTGTGTCTGTGCTTGGGTGTGCTTTTCATGTGTGTGTGTTGATGCACATGCATGTGTATAGGCCAGAGGTTGCTGTCTAGTGCCTTCTTTCATTCCTCATCACCTTTTTCTTTCCTGAGACAGAGCCTTCCATTTGAACCTGGAGCCTAATGATTGGGCAAGAATGGCTGGCCAGCAAGTTTCCGAGGATCCTCCTGTCTCTACCTTCCCAGTGCTAAGACTAAAAGTGTGCCCTGCCAGGCATGGTGGAACATGCTTTTAATCCCAGCCCTTGGGAGGCGGAGTCGGAGGCAGGAGGATCTTTGTGAGTTCAAGGCCATCTTTGTGAGTTCAAGGAATCGAGTTCCAGGACACCCAGGGCTGTTACATAGAGAAATCATGTTTGAAAAATAAACAAAAATATGTGGGTAACTGGAGATCTGAATTCAGATCTTCATGTTTCACAGCCAACACTTTACTGACTGAGTCATCTCCCCCACCCTATCTGAGTTGTCTGTAAACAAAGAATCAAAAAGAATTAAATTGGAAGAAATTATGTCTTCAGTCTTGTTTGTAGGCTACTGATCTGAAACACAGTATTAAAGTTGTCTGAGAGGAAGAATTGAGTGTCCTGTCTCTTATTCATCCTAGGCTTTGAGACTCAAACTCCCTCCGTCTCCCGGTTTCTGAACACAAGAGCAATGAAGGAAACGTTCAAGAGTTACATGGAGTTGCTTGTTAGCATTGCTCTGGATCCTGACACCATGCAAGCCCTAGAAAAGAGCAATGGTATGGCCTACTAAGAAGCTCACTCAAAAGTTTTTGTTTAGTGCAGGGCAGTGGTGGCGCACACACCTTTATTCCCAGCACTTGGGAGGCAGAGGCAGGCGAATTTCTGAGTTCGAGGCCAGCCTGGTCTACAGAGTGAGTTCCAGGACAGCCAGGGCTATACAGAGAAACCCTGTCTCGAAAAACCAAAAAAAAAAAAAAAAAAGTTTTTGTTTAAATAAATTTTCTCACTGTTGTCTCTTGTTTTATTTTGTTGTTTATTCTTGGGGGTTGGTTGGTTTGTAAGCAATGCCTCATAGGCATTTATATAGGCAAGGCTGGCCTGGAACTCCCAGATACCCAGGCCTCTGCCTTGCAAGTGCTGGGACTAAAGGTGTGCACTACCACTCTTGGCCATCTTTATTTCTATAATTAAAATTATTACAGAACTCTATGACATGTACTAATTTTTTAATGCAAATATAGCCTTTGCATATATAAAATTTCAATGGCAAGACTGCAGAACATGACTATAATCTCAGCATTTGAGTCGCAGAGGCATGGGGATCTCTGTGTATGCTGCCATACTTGACATTTTTTTCCCCTAATGCTTGCTGTTACTTGTTTATATAATTGTGGTATGTGTAATGGTAAATTAACAGTTTCATAACCCCAGCTATTTAATATGTTACCAAAAATGGTTAATTTGTTTCTGTCATATTGTTACTCTCCCCTTTTCTAACATAACCATTCTGACTCATTTTTGACAATGGGTTATAATTCCTTTTCTTGCCCTACTTTGTCTTTGCCCCAAATTCCGGTGAACTAAGAATATCTTACCTTGGCCGGGCGGTGGTGGTGCACGCCTTTAATCCCAGCACTTGGGAGGCAGAGGCAGGCAGATTTCTGAGTTCAAGAGTTTGAGGCTAGGCTGGTCTACAGTGAGTTCCAAGACAGCCAGGACTACACAGAGAAACCCTGTCTCGGGGGGAAAAAAAAGAATATCTCACCTTGGTGTGGTGGTACACACCTTTAATCACAGCATTCAGGAGTCAGACACAGGTGTATCTGAGTTCTAGGCTAGCTAGAATTACATAGTGACACCCATTGTCAAACAAACAAACTCTTTAATTCTTGTTTATACTCAGTAACTTAGAATGTTAAACCAGTTTGTATTTGTAGCAATATGTTTGGTAGATAATAAATGAGATTTAGAGAAGTTACTCTTCTTTCTGGTGATCATTGTTTTGTTTTAATTGAGATAAGGTGCTAGGCACGGTGGTGCACACGTTTAATCCCAGCATTTGAGAGGCAGAGGCAGGCGGATCAAAGCTAACTTGGTCTATATACCATGTTCTGTACCAGTCAGAGCTGACTATGTAATGACTTGTCCCTCCACAATAGAGAGAAAAGGCAGGACTGGGGCAGCAGATGCCATTGCTGTGCAGAGTTGCTGCTGCTTTCTTGCTTTTTTGATAAACTGACTTTGCAGGCTGACCTTTGTTCTGAAAGCTAAACCTTGTCTGTTTAGAGACAAGGTTTCTCTGTGTAGCCTTGGCTATTCTTAAACTCAAAGATCTGCCTGCCTCTACCTCCAGCATGCTGGGATTAAAGGCGTGCGCCACTACCTCTAGCTTAATTAAATGCCTATTTCTTAAAAGCTGTATTATACATAAGCCATCAAATTTAATGTCGTCTAATGTACAGATGGTTTGACGTTCCCCTTCAAAAGGAGCGTGTTATAAATGTTTCTGTTGGATGGGCGGTGGTGGTGCACGCCTTTAATCCCAGCACTTGGGAGGCAGAGGCAGGCGGATTTCTGAGTTCGAGGCCAGCCTGCTCTACAGAGTGAGTTCCAGGACAGCCAAGGCTACACAGAAAAACCCTGTCTCAGGGGGAAAAAAAATGTTTCTGTTGATTGCTTATCTTGTTAAAATAAATTATTATTTCAGATGAGCTACTTTTACCACATATGAAAAAAATAGATGGGATGCTGAATGATAACCGGAAAAGACTTCTTGTGAATCTGCATTTGGACCAGCCGTTCAAGGTATTTCCTGTTAGTGATGTCATTAGCAAGCCTCAGAACAGTCAGTCTCAAACAAATAGAAAGAAAAGCTAGCTAAAGTCATTCTCACTTCAGTAATTTGTAAAAATATAACAAGATTTGTTTATGCATTATAAGTCTGTTCAGCATATTTTTTAGCTTTTTGTTTGGGTGTTTTATGTTTAAATTTATTTTTCAGTCATTTATAGGTAATATTCCTTCTATGATTTTTTGTTTGTTTTGTTTTGTTTTGTTTTGTTTTGTTTTGTTTGAGACAGGATTTCTCTGTGTAGCCCTGGCTGTCCTGGAACTCACTCTGTAGACCAGGCTGGCCTCAAACTCAGAAATCCGCCTGCCTCTGCCTCTGCCTCTGCCTCCCAAGTGCTGGGATTAAAGGCATGTGCCACCACCGCCCGGCTCCTTCTATGATTTTTACCATGTTTTCCAAAAGTAGTTTTCTTAAACTGTCGTATTCAAGTCTGTGTCCCTTATATGTTTTTATTATTTTTCAAAGACAAATTTTTATTTTCTGTGTATAGATTAGTGTTTTGTTTGCATGTACTACATGCAAAATGTGCGTACAGTCCCGTTATAATTTCTAAAAATGTACACATTTTAGAATGGAGAGATGACTTAGCAGTGGGCCAGGTTGGGTTCCCAGCACCTACACAGTGGCTCACACCTATCCGTAACTCCAGACTCCATTGCCCTCTTCTGCCACACACATGATCCAAATAACACTCAGGCATCACCCTCATATACATTAAATCTTAAAAATAATGTAAAGAAATTTTATACTTCCACATTGTATCTTGAATTAAAGATTAGCTCAGTGTGTAGGAACATACTTTAACACTTGGAAGGTGGAGGCAAGATGAGGAATTCTGTTTTTTACTATTAATGTACTTTTAGCAACATAAGTTGGTATTTTTGTTGCTCGCAATATAGAACTGAAAGATAATTTGAATTCAGAAAATTTATCATAAAAGTTATTCAGTCCAGAAAACCTCCCAGGATTCCTTTTTAATGCATATTGTCCTGACTATCTGTTATGTCTACTTCACCGGAGTTTGTTATTGTCTCCATTGATGGTAATTACATACATAAGTGAGAAAAGTTAATTCTTTTCTTTTTTTTGAGATTTCTTTATTTTATGTATATGAGTACACTGAACATGTGGTTGCTGGGAATTGAACTCCAGACCTCTAGAAGAATAGTCAGTGCTCTTAACCACTGAGCCACCTCTCCAGCTCTGTTAAATATTCTTGAAATGCTTCAAATAGACTAAGAAAAATGTTTACTTTAGAAATAATTAGCACTATGAGAACATGGTGGATCATACCTGTAAGTTCAGCATTCTTGAGGTTGTGGCAAGAGGATGACCATAAGTTCCAGACCAAGTTGGCCTATATAATAAGCTTCTATCTTTAAAAACAAAAAAGAAAAACTAAACGAGAAATATGTTACATGGAGTTAGGGGCTGATAGTTCAGTGAGCAGTAGAATGCTTGCCTAAAACACATTAGCCAGGTTCAATGCTCTGTACAATCCCCAAATAAAGGAAGGAAAAAATACTGGCACCATTTGCTATCATAAACTTGGTGCCTTTTTAATTAGATTATTTAACTTTTATGTGTGTCTTATCTACATGCGTATAAGTGCACCACAGTCATGCAGTGCCCTTAGAGGTCAGAAAACAGCATCCAGCCCCTACTAGTACTGCAAATTACAAACAGTTGTAAGCCTTCATGTAGATGCTAGGAACCAGCCCTGCTCCTCTGCAAGAGCAGAGTGTTTAACCACTGACATATCTCCCTAGTCCCAAGACTGTAATTTTATAATATGTCCTAACACTTGTAACGTTGGTGGTGCTCTGTCTTTACCCTGAGGGATCTTTAGCATTGTATCCTCAATGTAATTTGGAAAATATAGTTTACAATCTATTTTTAGTCTTTAAGTTCCGTTTGTTGTAATTGGCAATTCTAGATCCAGAATTGTTTAAGCAAGATATTTTTTAAGTGCAGAGTCCCTTTGTATGTGGTAAAAGCACAAGTAATGTGCGGTAGAACTTGATGGTAGCTCTTCTGTAGATATGCAAAAGTTTTACTATGTCAGATTTCATTTCCCTGTTATACTTAGAACTAAGAAAATTTTTAGTTTTTAAAATGTACTGTTTTCAGGTTCACAATACCAGTTTGTAAAATGTGTCAGTCTGGAATAGAACTATGAAAATTAAATTACATTCTGAATCATAAATGTAACAGCACTTTCAACTCTTTACTGTCATAATAATTCATGCTGTTGCTAGCTAAATCGAATGTTAGCAGACTGTGGTTTGCAGGGGTTATTCTGTTACTTTGTGCAGCCTCTCAGGTCACAGTGCCTTACCCAGCAGGTAGGGGCACCAATGTCAGTGGGTTTTGAAGACTAGACTAGGACTGGCTCTGCTCTGTGGCCACTGCATCGTCACATGTAGATAAGACACACATAAAAGTTAAATAATCTAATTAAAAAGGCACCAAGTTTATGATAGCAAATGGTGCCAGTATTTTTTCCTTCCTCTATTTGGGGATTGTACAGAGCATGTGGCTACCTGCCTGTGGAGAGCACACTATCAAACTCTGGTTCAAGATCTTATCTCACAAGTTCTTTCTATTTGGACAAGGAAGCAAGAGAAGTAAGACAGGAAACAGCCATTATTTTTACTGTCTGTCTTCTTTCCACGTCTTCGTTTAGAGTCTGATGACTCACTGTAGCTGGTTTACCGCTGGTTCAAGGTATTAGTCACGGTTTAAGTGATAAGAGCTTTGAAGAATGCATATGTTCCTACTTTCCAATCAGAGAGGGATTACTAATAGTAACTTAGGAGTTCCTTCAGCATGGTGTACTGTTGCTTAAAAAATTAGGACATATTATTAGCCTGGATTCAAGGAATGGAAAGACAATCCAAACCATGGGGAGAAAGTACAAAGAACTTATAACTAAATCCAAGCTGTAGCCTCCCACATGGTTATATGTGTGTGCTTGTGTGTGTATACGTTTTGAATGGCTGAGTTCAGATTAGTTTTCTTCTGATGTCAGTTATATCATCCTTCATTATTTTAAAGAATGCTTTGGAAAGTTTTCCTGAACTGACAATTATTACTCGAGACTCAAAAGCAAAGAGTGGAGGATCTACTATTTCGAAAATCAAAATGAATGGCAAAGCTTATAATAAGAAAACTCTAAGGACTTCTAAAACAACCACTAAGTCTGCACAGGTAAGAATGTAGTGCTTAATAAATGGTTATACATTGTCCAATTAACACAGCTCTGATGAAACCATTATAGAGTAATAAGGGAAACTAACCCATGTGTAAGTTTATGTGTTTGTATATAGTTTTAAACTAATGTTTAATTCATTAAAATATTTGTATATTTTGAAATATGTATGCATTATAGAGAAGTAAACATGAAAATTAATGTTTTGCCTATCCAAAGTTATGTGTGCAGAGTTTGGAATCACATGTATTAGTGTGTATATATAGTATAAGCTTGAATATTAATATACCTCTAAGTCACTAAAATGACATGTGCTCATCTCCACAGTATACATTATTGCAGTCTTTTCAGTGTAACAATTTCATATAAGAATTGTATTCTGAGCTCAGTAGGAATGGCACATGCCTTTAATATCAGCACTCAGGAGGCAGAAGCAGGTGGGTCTCTTGAGTTTGAGGCCAGCCTGGTCTACAGATAGACTTCCAGGACAGCCAAGGCTACACAGAGAAACCATGTCTCGAAAAACAACTTATTTTGTAAGCCAGGTATGGTGGTGGTGCACGCCTGAATCCTAGCACTTGTCCGGTGAAAGCAGAAAGATCAGGAGTTTCAGGACAGCTTCAAGCTACATAGCAATATCAAGGGGAGCCTGTGCTATATGTCTCCGACAAAAACTAGAAATAAATAGGTAGCTACTACAAAATTGTATTTAAGAAAAATCCAGAGTGCCAGTGAACATGGTGTCACGCATTTTTAATCCCAGAGAGAAGCAGTGGGAGCTCTGTTAGATCCTATCTCAGAAAACTATGGTTCGCGCTCTCTCTCTCTCTCTCTCTCTCTCTCTCTCTCTCTCGCTCGCTCGCTCTCGCTCGCTCTCTCTCCCTCCCTCCCTCCCTTTCTCCCTCCTTCCCTCTCCCCCTCCCCCTTTCCCTCTCCCTCTCTGTCCTCCCTCTTCTCCTTTTCTTCTCTTTTTGAGACAAGGTCTCACTATACTGACTTGACTTGCTTTATAAACCAGGTTGGCTTTAAACTCAGACTCATCTTCTTCTGGAGTGCCAAGATTAAAACCATATGCTAGCTGGGTGGTGGTGGCACACACCATTAATCCCAGTACTTGAGAAGCAGAGGCAGGTAGATCTCTGCGATTGAGGCCAGCCTAGTCTACAGAGTAAGTTCCACAACCTCCACACAGAGACACTGTCTTGAAAAACCAAAGATAAATGAAGTTAAATCATATGCCATCATGCTTGATTTAAAATTGTTTACTTTATTCAAAGAAAAGACAGACCCCCATTAATTGTCTCTTGGACAACTACAACAAAACACTTTGTGACTTTATAGTGTGCCAAGTTCAGTTCTAAGTACTAGAGTACTAGAGAGATGGCTCTTTCATACCTGTATACATAGTCAGAGCACTAGAATAAATCAAAGCACTAGAGGTACCGTAGTAACACTTAGTAAAAACTCCATGTTTTCATATAATTTCTATTTAATGGATAAACATGCAATGATATACAGAAATAAACAGAAAGTTATCCAAGTTGTAGGTAGGTAAAAAATGTGTTAGAACCTGTGTGAGGTGCATGTTGTGGGTCTATATGTATTGGGTGATTTTTTTTTTTTTTTTTGGTCTTGTCAGAAAAGCAATGTTGGGAGTTAAATGGCAGGAGGATCAGGGGTTCAAAGCTAGCCTCAACCTCATGGAACCTGTTTTAAGAAAGAAATAGAAGTCCTGTAATCCCGGCACTGGGAAGGCAGGCAGATCAGAGTCCTACACACACCCCCTCCCCGAGCTGCAGAGGGATACCCTGACTCAGCAACAGGAGGATACAGCAGACAATGCTTCCACTCTTTTGCTATCTAAAATGTTTCTATGTAGATTTTTTTAAATAATGCTAGTTTGTTTTTCAAGTGGCATGTACTCATAACATGATAAAATTTGATTAAAATATAATTTAAGTTTAAGCTCCTATGTATATGAATCTAGCCTCATACCTCACCATATATGACATTTTTCAGGTTCTTGTATAATTACTTCTGATGTTACATGAAAAGTACCTGTGACTGTCTTTCTGTTTTAGGAGTTTGCTGTTGATCCAGAGAAAATACAGTTATATTCATTGTATCATTCACTCCATCACTATAAATACCATGTTTATCTGATATGTAAGAATGAGGTAATTTCTTTTTATTTATTTAAAATGAAATGACATGTTTTTCTAAAAAAAGTGTTTGTTTGGGGGGAGGAGGGTTGATGTTGTTTGTTTTTCCAAGACAGGGTTTTCCTGTTTAGCCCTAGTTGTACGAGAACTTACTCTGTAGACCAGGCTAGCCTTAAACTCACAGAGGTCTGCCTGGCTCTGTTTCCCAAGTGCTGGGATTAAAGGTGTGCACCACCACTGCTTGGCTCACTAACACCTATCTATTCTACCCAGTACTTTAAAGTGTGTGTGTGTACACGTGCATTTAAAATTTATTTTTATTCTATGTGATGAAGTGTTTTACCTGTATGTATGTCTGTGCACCATGTTTGTAATGTGTTCTCAGAGGTCAGAAGAGGGCATTGAGCTTCTGGAACTCGAATGCAGACAGTTGTGAGCTTCCACGTGGACTGTGGAGAACAAACCCAGGTCTTCAAGGGCAGTGACTGCTGTAACTGCTGAGCCTTCTAAAGCCTCATAGTACTAGTTTTATGAGTATCAGTTTAAATTAGCAGAGCTAAACCTGATGTGTTAGGCAACAGCCTCAAATAGACAGATGTTCTTAAGTCTAAAGGAGAAAGCAAAGATGGTAGATGCAAATTATGTTGATTATTTTGACAGTGTTATGAGTTAGCTTTCACATCAGTATTTGACATTTGGAGAATGCTGAAGACATAGCTCACTCAGTGGTTTAGTGCACTGGCTACTCTTAAAAGAGGACCTGGGCTTTATAGCACCCATATGGAGGTTCACAACCATCTGTAACTCGAGTTCCAAGGAAGCTGATACCCTCTTATGGCTTATGTAGGCATTAGGTACATGGGTGGGTACATATATATGCATTCAGGCAAAACACCCTACAAATATTTGTTATTGACTTTTAAGACAATTGGAAGGAAATTCTAAAGCATGAAGCAGCTGGGTAGTTGGTGGCACATGCCTTTAATCCCAGCACTTGGGAGGCAGAGGCAGGAGGATCTCTGAGTTTGAGGCTAGCCTGGTCTACAGAGCTAGTTCCAGAACAGCCTTGACTCCACAGAGAAACCTTGTTTTGAAAAATAAAACAAAATAAGGCATGAAGCACTGTACTAAGACTTCTACTCTGCCCTGTGGAGCCCAGAGACTAGGAGTAGATCTCATCCAAACTTACCTGGGGGGAAAATCCTTTGCTATGGCTGGGATAAGTGAGTGAGACCGATTGGTTGAAAGGCAGGGTCACTCCTCTAATCCCTGCACTCAGGAGGATCACTGTGAATTCAGACCTGCTCTATATAGTGAGCTCTGGGTTAGCCAAGACTACATAGTAAGGACCTGTCTCATTTCAAAACAAAAACAAAACCAGTACTACCTGCAGGTGTGTTTGTAAGGCTTTAGAAAGGATTTAAGTTTAAAGTGGTATGTGTAAACTAATGCAACAATTTATTTCTTATTTTAGATATCATCTGTGCAGAAAAAAAATGAAGATTTAGGACAGGAAGAAATTGTTCAACTTTGTATGAAAAATGTAAAGTGGGTGGAGGACCTATTTGAAAAATTTGGAGAACTTCTAAATCATGTACAACAGAAATGCTCCTAACATTTCTACAGAATCCCACCTTTTTATAGCACTAATGAAGTGTGGAAGGCTAGTGTCACAAATAATCCAGTCCTCTGACACAGGCCTCTTGTAGCATCCCCTGCCATGGGAACTGTGACCAGACCTTTGCTGAAGACAGTGGTGCTACCGAGGAAGCCAGTCCTTTTTTTCCTAATGAATGGTTTCTCTATTGTGTAAACTGTGGGGTGACTGAAACATTTAGAAACATCTTTTGTCAAATGATAAAGCATGCACTAAGTATAGTTTTATTGCTAGAGAAATAAAATTGACGTGATCTGACTTTTCCCCCATGACGTGTCAGAACTAAAGAGACAGCAGAAAGCATTCGTGTCTGGCCACAGTGCAGAAAGTATTCTGCTGTGGAAAGAGATCTAGTGTGTGGCATCCTGTATAACAGTGTCTTCAGTTAAAACATGAGACTCAAGCTGCGCTCTGCTCTGTGGCCTCTTTTAACATGTCTGGGAAAAGGTGTGGAACTGTGCAATTCTATGACTGCTTTTTGTGTCTAGTTACATTGTGATGAAAAAAAAAGTGACGTACTATTTTCCCTGTTTCAAAGAAAAGTATTTTTGTTTATAGTGCGTTTTTCCTTTGGAAATTTTTCAATTGTACATTTTATTTTACTAATAGTTGTATTTTTCACAAGAAAATGTGGTTTTAATTGTTCTCTCTGTACTTCATTGTTTTCAGTAAACCCTGTGCAGGTACACGTCACTTGCATCATAGATTCTGTCTTGAAGTGGACATTTTTGTTCATACCCTTTAGCCATAGTATTACTCAGAATATTCATTCGGTGCTAGAATTAGTTTAGCTTTATAAATGGGACTGTGTGAAACACTGCATTTAATTTCATAAAATAAATTTCTTACCAAACTAGCACTTGATTTATAACTGATTTGTCAACATAAAAATTAACTATTGCCAGGAATAGTAGTGTGTGCCTTTAATCCCAGCACTTGGGAGGCAGAGGCAGTCAGATCTCTTTTGAGTTCAGGCCAACCTGATCTACATAGTGAACTCCAGGACAGCTAGAGCTACATACTGAGACCTTGTCCCCCTGGTAACCCCTACTCCCAAAATTAACTACTGATACAGTTTGATGGCCCAGTGGGTATATAGGCACTTGTAGCCAAGCTTGACAACCTGAGTTCTAAGACCCACACTGTGTAATAAGAGAACCAACTTCTGCAAAAGTCATGTCCCTACATAGACACATATGGATGATCAGGCTGTATGCAGTGTTACACACAGCTTTCCTGGCTCTCAGAACTGGAAGTGGAGTTCTCCTTTGGTGCCTTTAACCCGTAAGCACACTAGTGTAGCTTTCTTAAGTTTGATAGCATTTCAAGTGGTTTAGCTGAAACAGTGAATGTATTAAGTTCACATGACCTTGTGTTGTTTATTTTTGTTGCCAACAGGATGCCTTGTTTGTGAAGATTTAATAGTGTCATTCAAAACGATCGCCTTTTTAGGATTCTGAAGCAGTTGTAAATCATCAAACCTTTGTTTATGTTACCACCATTTAGTGCCTTACTCCCTATCTAGAAAGCAGTGTTACTGTCCAATGCCCAAATAAGACATCCTTACAACCTGGACAAACCTGTTGTCTTGACTTTGAGAACAGACAGTTCTTACACTTAAAACTTCAGGAAACTGACAAGAATTGAAGTTAACATGCCACTTGGTTTAAGAATAAAACACTGTTAACACTGGGTTAAAATGAATATCTGAGTTAGGCTTACATATTTATTTCTGGTGATTGTCTTATTAAAAGCAATATCCTTAGCATTTTTTACCTGCTGTTTGACTCAGTGGTACCAAGTCATGGGAATTTCTCTCCGTGGTCAAATGTTCCATTTTTTAAGGTTTTAAAAAACCTACTTTGAGAACAGAAATGACCTATTAATTAGGCTTATTTTGTGTAACGGCGATGCTGTTGGCAAGAGAATCATTAGATTTCGTTTTATAAGCAGAGGAGAGCAAGAAGCAGCCATATTCCATTCTGATAGTATTGACCCTGGACACAGTATCTTTCCAATCACCATAGAGCTGATACACCCCATATACCTTTACCTTCATCTTGAATTAAAGTATAAGGTACATGTTTGAACTTCTTTTTCATGAATAAATCTCTTAAGGTTAATATTATTAAGAAATGCCCATTTCTTTATTTTTGTTTAAAACAGGGCCTCACAATCTAGCCCAGGCTGGTCTAGAACTCAGTGTTTAGTCCAAGTTGGCTCCAGATTTATGTCAGTCCACCTGTCTTAGCCTCCAGAATGCTGGGATCATAGGTGTAAGCCACCATGCCTGGCTTTCCATTTCCTTGTGAACTGCAGTTGCCCTCTGCCTGTTCACAGCTGTGGTCGTGTGAACCATTTCACATATAGAAGATCAGGTCCTGTGATGCTCCCTCAAAACCCTGCTGTTCAGATGCAGTTCACCTCTCATTTATTCTTATAGCATAGGAAGGATCAGCCTCAGGCCTTAGAGGAAAATAGCCACAAACCAGTCCGTTCTCTATAGGAAGCTAAAGAAATGTTTAGTTGGTTAGTGTTTGCCAGGGAATTTGAAATATATGCTATAGGAAAACATTTAGATTGTAGACAAAGGTGAAGCACATGTTGCCATAAGCTAGGAAAATGTTAAGAAAGATTGGATTCTCCTACCTATAAAGATCCTGGAGGGTTGGGGATGTAGCTCAGTGCTTTACACTTGGCTAGCATGTCTGAGGCCCTGGACTCCCTCCTGAACTCTCATCCCTCAAGCACACGTAGAGGTGTGGAGTAATTTTATGTAAAAATTATTCTGTGTTGATATTTGTCACTACTCCAGAAAACTGGTTGCCAAAGGGGCCTCCTTGCCATTTTGATATAACCTAGTTACTACTTGATCCCTAATAAATCTAAATTTATGGTGACTTATCACAGTAAGTTGAACTAGAAACTGTCCATTTTCCTATGGTTTTGCCAAATTGCAAATATCAGTAAGATAGCAATTAATCATATTTTTAAATGTTTAATAAATTTTCCTATTTTTTGAAAGTTCAAAATTTATTTAAATTTCTAAAACTTGAAAATTTATAGGTGGGGTTACCCATTAGGACTATTTTCAAAGCTTCACATTTTTAAGCTAATTTTTTTTAATTAATTTACTATTTATTTTCCTTGAAGCATATAGATTCCAACCTATGGCTCTTAAGATATACCCATACAGCTGTTTCTGTTTGTGTGTTGGTGTCCATCACTGGTTCAAATGAGTGGTTGAAGAAAGGGTCTACTTCCCGTTTTCCTCAGTCCCCTCTCTGGGTACTGAATCCCCAGTGAGCTCAGCACAGGGGTTACTGATACAGCTGCGTTTCAGGTGTAGGTAACGAAGCTTAAGTATTTGCAGAATGCAATTATTTTGGTTTGTTTTAAATGTTTTAGTTTCATGGAAATGCTTTTCAAATACAGTGAAATAGCCCAGGATATGCATTAACTCGGATACACAGCTGTTGACATCTGTGTTCACAAATGCATGTTTTTGAAAATTACCTCTATAAAAAAACAACTAAGGCTAAGGATACAAAAACGTGCATTTGTAGTCCAGAATTTTCAGTTGGTCCATTATACCATGTATGGAAATGTGAAAGACAATTTTGTATATTTGTTACTAACTCAGATCATTAAAGTGAAAACAGTTTTTTAAACAAAATCAGAATGTGTTTGGATTTTTTACATTTCTGAATTAAAAGCAGCAGGTATTGTATACTAAAAGCTATAAATCAGGGGGCTGCTGAGATGGCTCAGTGGTTAAGAGCACTGACTGCTCCTCTAGAGGTCATGAGTTCAAATCCCAGCAACCACATGGTGGCTCACAACCATCTATAATGGGATCTGATGCCCTCTTGTGGGTGTCTGAAGACAGCTACAGAATACTTACATATAATAAATAAATAAAAGTTTTTTTAAAAAAACTATAAATCATGTCCATATTTCTTGGAGAATACATAAAGTATTACCAGGCTAGATTATATAGTACCAGCACGTGGAAGGCAGCAGCAAGCAATTGGAAGCCAGTTAAGGCTACATAGTGAAACCACATCTCAAACGCTAAACCCACGTATTTCAAGTGAAGTTACTGTCAACATTTAGTCTCTTGTTCAGGCTATTGAAAAAACACTGGTTTGGGGCTGGAGAGATGGCTGAGCAGTTAACACTGGCTGCTT
The DNA here is from genome assembly GCF_004785775.1 of Grammomys surdaster. Lineage (NCBI taxonomy): Eukaryota > Metazoa > Chordata > Mammalia > Rodentia > Muridae > Grammomys > Grammomys surdaster. The sequence continues at coordinate 8,950,375 of NW_021604618.1, read as the reverse complement.
GCTCTTCTAGAGGACCTGGGTTCAATTCCTAACAACCACATGGTGGCTGACAACTGTAACTCCAGTTCCAGGGGATCCAGTGCCTTCACACATACATGCAGGCAAAATAGCAATGCACATAAAAATAAATTATATGAAGAACTATGCTTCTAGACAAAGCTTTATAATCACAGAATAATTCAAATTTAAAAAACAAAACACTGGCCGGGCGGTGGTGGCGCACGCCTTTAATCCCAGCACTTGGGAGGCAGAGGCAGGTGGATTTCTGAGTTCGAGGCCAGCCTGGTCTACAGAGTGAGTTCCAGGACAGCCAGGGGTATACAGAGAAACCCTGTCTCGAGAAAAAAAAAAAAAAAAAAAACACTGGTTTTTCATCCCTTTACACAGAAAAGGCCTTACAAGTGCTAGAAAGATGCGTGTTCTTGCAGGAGCTCTGGTTTTGATTACCAGAGCCCACACAGCAGCTCACACTCATCCATAACTCTAGTTGCAAGAGATCTGACACCCTCTTCTGATCTCCACAAGCTCAAGGCATGCAAGACATACACAAACCCATATGCAGACAAAAACTCATAAAAGAAAAATCAGTTACCTGCCAAAGGACTTCAAGATTCTGTAAATAGCCCTAACACTGTGCTCTACTGGCTGGAAAATGCTGTTCATTCTAGTACTTTTCCACATAATACTTTAGAGACAGTCATTGAGGAGCTAGAGAGCTCCTTGGTTAAGAGCACGTGCTCTCAGGGCCCAGCTGCTCTTCTCAGTCCCCAGCAGGCAGCTCACCAGCATCCGTAATTCCAGTCCAGAGGATACAGCCTCCTTCCTCTGCTGACCTCCACCAGCATCAGGCACACACCTGGAACAAATACACGCATGCAGGCAAAACACACAAAAAGCAAAGTTATTCATATGATTTGTATTGCAAAGCTAAAGGGTACCTCTTACACTGTGTTGTTTTGTTAATGTTTCATTACTGTCTGGTACTAGCATCTTATTAAGATGTATTCACATCTCAAGAGAAGTTCTCTGAACTACTTAACCCTGTCCTTGAGATAATATTTCTGGACCTGTGAGGTTCCTTGCAAGCCTGGTGATCTGAGTTTGATCCCTAGAACCCATATAAAGCTAACTCCACAAAACGTTCTCTGGTCTCCACACGTGCTCCTTGGCAGATTTGCATTCTCTCCCCCATCATACACAAAATTTAATCAAAAACCAATACCACATCTTTTTCTTCCAAATAGAAAGATTTTATTAGGAAAAGAGTATTGGTTTGTTGTTAATGAAAGTGAAAGAAAAGGTGTGGGAAAGAGTAGGCAATCTATAGTTGATAAAGGCCTGAAATGTCCCTTCCGTTCCCAACATGGCGGAGAGGGGGGGTCAGAGGCTCTGCTTTCTACATCATCCTGTGCTGTGCCTCAACTTTGTACATCACTGTGTTCTGTGCCTTGACTTTAAAAAAAAAAGAAGTCAGTTTCAAAAAGCACCATGTTTAAAGGAAAAGCATGCTCCAAAATAAAGCTAAGCTAGGTTATTGGTCATTTTTAGTTATACATGTACCTCCTCTTCAGCTACAATGAATAATTTAGTGCTAAGTGGTTTCAAATGAAAGGAAGGTACAATTACCTATTTATTTGTCTTATCTATTTTCTGATGTTAATCAGGAGTCAAGAAATTGCCTTGTTACATGTTTTACCCATAGCTGTGTGATGCTTAGGGAAGGTGACATTTTTTTTACCCAAATAGAGATTATGATTCTTTAATTGGCTTCTAGAGTTAGTACAAAGAAACAAAGCCGGGCGGTGGTGGTTGCACGCCTTTAATCCCAGCACTTGGGAGGCAGAGGCAGGCAGATTTCTGAGTTCCATGCCAGCCTGGTCTACAGAGTGAGTTCCAGGACAGCCAGGGCTACACAGAGAAACCC
>NW_021604618.1:8946380-8948351 GCF_004785775.1 Grammomys surdaster | reverse complement strand
ATGTTTTATTTACATTTCATATGTTGTCCCCTTACCCCATCCCCCACCCACCCAGGAACCCCCTATCCCCTCATCCCTCCTCCTTCTTCTCTGCGGATGTAACCCCTACCTACCCCCCCTACTCCCACCTCCCCACCCTCAAATTCCCACCCCCTGGGGCGTCCAGCCTTCATGAGGTCAAGGTTCTCTTCTTCCGCCTATGCCCAGCAGGGCCCTCCACTTTTACATATACAGTTGAAGCCATGGATCCCTCCCTAAGTGCTCCCAGGCTGGTGGTTTAGACCCTGGGAGCTGTGGTTGGTTGGTATTGTTGCTCTCTTCATGGTGCCACAAACCCTTTCAGCTCCAATGATCTTCACTCTAACTCCTCCATTGGGAACCCCATGATCAGTTCAATGGCTAGTTGTGAGCATCTGCCTCTGAATATGTCAGACTCTTGCAGACCTCTGAGGAGACATCTATATCAGGCTCTTATCAGCATGCACTTCCTGACTTCCACATCAGCATCTACCTTTGGTGATTGCACATGGGATAGATACTCAGGTGGAAAGGTCTTCAGATGGCCCCTCCTTCAGTTTCTGTCCCTCCTTTGTCTCCATATTTGCTCCCTTGAGTATTTTGTTGCTCCTTCTAAGAAGGACCGAATCACCCCCACTTGGTCTTCCTTCTTCATGAGCTTCATGTGGCCTGTGAGTTGAATCATGGGCATTTCAAGGTTCTGGGCTAATATCCAATAATCAGTGAGTGAATTCCATGAAAAATATGGAAGGCTTCACGAATTTGCGTGTCATCCTTGCACAGGGGCCATGCTAATCTTCTCTGTATCGTTCCAATTTTAGTATATGTGCTGCCGAAGCGAGCACTGGACCACTTCTTTTTTAAAGGTGTAAACAGGGATTTGTGTGCGTGCGTGCGTGCGTGCGTGTGCGTGTGCGTGTGCGTGTGCGTGTGTGCGTGTGTGCGTGTGTGCGTGTGTGTGTGTGTGTGTGTATACTTCCTGCCTAGGGCCCAAGGATGCTATGGATCCCCTAAAATTGGAGTTACAGTTGTAAGTCAAGTATATAGGTGCTGAGGACAGAAACTGAACAGTTGCGGGGCAGTGGTGGCGCACGCCTTTAATCCCAGCACTTGGGAGGCAGAGGTAGGCAGATTTCTGAGTTCGAGGACAGCCTGGTCTACAGACTGAGTTCCAGGACAGCCAGGGCTATACAGAGAAACCCTGTCTCGAAAATTTAAAAAAAGAAAGAAAGAAAAAGAAACTGAGCAGTGTGTGATCTTAACCACTGAGCCACCTTCCCAGCCCCCACATCTTACGTTTTAAAGTAGCATACAAGATAGTGTGTGCATAATCATATTTTGAATTTCTTCATCCCCCTAACCCACTGCCCTTCCTCATCTCCTACCTCTCTCTCACTAGCACCTTTTCAAATCGTCCTGTCTTGTGTTTCGCACCACACGCACTTCATCACCCTCCCCTTCATCACCCTTCCCTTCATCACCCTTCCCTTCATCACCCTCCCCTTCATCACCCTTCCCTTCATCACCCTCCCCTTCATCACCCTCCCCTTCATCAATCACCCTCCCCTTCATCACCCTCCCCTTCATCACCCTCCCCTGCCCTCTTAAAGAGCTCTTCTTCCTTCCCTCATCCCATTCTACTTTAATAAGCACATCCAACGCACACACTCAAATTCCTCATGAGAATGCAGTATCTTGCTTAACATGTCCTTCAGTTCTTCCACCTATTACAGGCCTGAGAGTCCATGTGGAAAGATGGCCTCTAAAGAGGTGGTTAAGATTAAGTAAGAGAGGGGCTGGTGAGATGGCTCAGTGGTGAAGAAGACTGACTGCTCTCCTAGAGGTCATGAGTTCAAATCCCAGCAACCACATGGTGGCTCACAACCATCTGCAATGAGATCTGATGCCCTCATATGGGTGTCTGAAGACAGCTACAGTGTACTTACATATAAT
>NW_021604618.1:8939558-8946280 GCF_004785775.1 Grammomys surdaster | reverse complement strand
ATCAATCACCCTCCCCTTCATCACCCTCCCCTTCATCACCCTCCCCTGCCCTCTTAAAGAGCTCTTCTTCCTTCCCTCATCCCATTCTACTTTAATAAGCACATCCGACGCACACACTCAAATTCCTCATGAGAATGCAGTATCTTGCTTAACATGTCCTTCAGTTCTTCCACCTATTACAGGCCTGAGAGTCCATGTGGAAAGATGGCCTCTAAAGAGGTGGTTAAGATTAAGTAAGAGAGGACACCAAATCCCATAATAATGGTGGTAGCTTTGTTCTTGTATCATAGTCCATGTATGCCAGGCTATCCTCAAGCTCACAGAGAGTCACCTCACTCTACTGGAATAAAAGTTATGTGCCAGGCTGGAGAGATGGCTCAGCAATTAAAAGTACTGACTGTTCTTCCAGAGGTCCCGAGTTCAATTCCCAGCAACCACATGGTGGCTCACAACCATCTGTAATAGTATCCGATTCCCTTCTCTGGTGTGTCTGAGGAGAGCCACAATGTACATAAAATTCATAAAATAAATAAAGCTTAAAAAATAAAATAATAAAGTTGCATGCCACCACACCCACTGAGAAGAAACAGCAAAGGTGTATACACTGAGAAGTCAGCCTTCCGCAAACTGCAGAGAGGCAGGGGAAACCATACCAGCCAACACTTAAAACCTGTGCTTCCAGCCTTCAGAACTGCTGTGCTTATTTTTCTCGAGGAGACGTAAACAAGTGTCTGTTCACTGCAGAAAGAGCATAATGACAGACCAAAGTGTGGTTCCATGCAAGTCCAGCTTGGTTAGCAGAGTTGATCTGGCTTCTTAGAGAAGCAGGAAAGACCCTGAAACAGCCACATCACTGAAAAGTTCCACCCTAGGATGAATGACAGCTGCTTTTTATGTAAATGTATATATCTGTAAACATATGTATATACCTCTGTGTGTGTGTGTGTGTGTGTGTGTGTGTGTGTGTGTGTATCTGTATACGAGAATCCCCTGGAGCTAGAGTTACAGGCAGTTCTGAGCTACCTGATATGGGTGATGGGGATTGAACTTGTCCTCTTAATGAATGATATGAGCTCTTAGTCACTAAGCTTTTTCTCTAGCACTCAGGTGATAGCTTCTTCAAGGTTGCATCTTTTGAATGTAAATATTTCCCTCCCTTTTTATTATTTATTTATATATTTATTTATTTTGTGAACAGGTAAGCTACACTGCCATGGATCTTATTATGTAGACCAGATTACCCTCAAATTTGGCATTACCGCCAACTGAGCCTCCCAAGTGCTGGAATTACACGTGTAACGAGCCGCCCGGCCCTCCTCCAAAAGTTTCTTCTTATATTTGTATGCCCATCCCACTTTTCTTGTGTGTGGGCTTTTTTGTTTGCTTGGTTTTTGTTTTTGAGTCAAGGTTTCTCTGTGTAGCTCTGGCTGTTTTGCATCTCTGTAGACTAGGCTGGCCTCAGACTCACAGATCCACCTGTCTCTGCCTCCTGAGTGCAGGATTAAAGGTGTGTACTACCAACACTGCTCTTTCAACTTTCTTATAGTTGCTATTTGCGTGATACACTTTTTCTGCTTTTATTTTCAATAAATGTGTGCATTTATTGGTGCTTTGAACTGAACTTCCAGGACCTTGTGCATGTCAGGAATGTATCACTTGCTTATACTCCTACCAAATATACTTATTTTTATGGATACTTTGCCTCCATGAATGTCTGTGCACCATAGCCTTATAATGCTCATAGAGGCCAGAAGAGGGCGCCAAATCCTTTGAAACTAGAGTTACAAATGGTGTGAGCCACCTCATGGGTGCTTCAAATAGAACCTAATCCTCAGCAAGCACAGCAAGTGTTTAACCCTGGTTTGACATTTCTATTCTTTCATTTATTTGTTTAGTTTTTATTTGTTGAGATAGGGTCTCCCTGCAGCCCAGGCTGAACCTGAACGCATAATGTTAATCCTGCTTCCTCAGGTTCCTCTGTGAGGGGATTACAACTGTGTTTCACCAAATCTAACTAAGTAAATATTTATTTTTTCTTTGTGTTTTGAGACAGGCTCTCGCTACATAACTATGGCTATCCTGTAACTCATTATGTAAATCAGGCTGGCTTTGAACCAACAGAGATCTGTCTGCTTTTGCCTCCAGAGTGCTGAGATTAAAGGCACATGCCACCATACTTAGCAGATAAATATTTTCTAATATAGCCTTTAAATTATTGTTTTCACTATAACTTTTGTTTTGGTCAATTGAGCTAGCTAGAATTTACTATATATAATAATCTTACCAGAGTCGGCTTCGGATTTATCCTAATGTATGGAAATGTCACCTCGAATAGCTCTCGTCCCTTTCTCCCTCTTTTGTTGTACTATGATACATACTGCCTCCCCTAATGTGAGAATACTAACAAGCAATCCTATGGTTCTTAGTTTATCATTTGGAGTTAGTTCCTTAGCACAGTACAGCTTTCCTTCCACATAACTCTACACATATCATACAATTGCTTGTAAAATCATCTTAATAGGTCTGGAGGAATAGCTTGCCTAGCCTGTATGAGGTCCTGGGTTGGATCCCCAACATTCAAATTAAGTAAGATGATAAAATAAGAACCACCTACTACCACTCAAGAGGCCACCTCATGGGTGCTATGAATAGAACCCGGTCCTCTTCAAGGGCATAGCCCCCTTTGGCATTTCTAATCTTTTACTTGTTTACTTTCTGTTGAGACAGGGTCAACAACAGAGACAAGTGGATCTCTGAGTTTGAGGTCAGCCCTGTCTACATAGAGAGCTCCAGGCCACACAGGGCTCCATAATGAGACTGTGTCTGACAAGAAAACCTGGGCTGGGGGCAGGAGAGTTGGCTCAGCAGTTAAGAGAACTTGTTTCTCTTCCAGAGGACCTGGGTTTAATTCCCAGAACCTATGTGGTGGCTCACACCACCCAGAACTGGAATTGTGACATGTGACACCCATTTCTAAAGTTGGCAGACACCAGGCACACACATAGTACACACATACACAAACAGGCACAATATGCATAAGGCACAATATGCATAAGATAATTCTGGGGGGGAAAAGTGGATGACACCTGAGAAATGACAGCAAAGAATGCATGCAGGCATGCACAAGTAGAAGAATAAAATTTAAAAATAAAAATATTTGGGCTGGAAGATGGCTTAGCAGATAAAAGCTGATAACCTGAATTCCATTCCTGGGGCCTACACAGTGTAAGGATTTCTCAGAAGTTGTCCTCTGGCTTCCACATGTGTACAGTGACTTGTACACACACACACACCACACACACACACTGTAAAAGACATTTAAAATGATCAGGTTCTTTTTGGCTTCTCTTTTTCTTTTTGTTGTTTTGTTGGTGGTGGTTTTTGGTTTTCAAGATAGGGTTTCTCTGTGTAGCCCTGGCTGTCCTGGAACTCACTCTGTAGACCAGGCTGGCCTCAAACCCAGAAGTCCCCCAGCCTCTGCCTCCCAAGCGCTGGGACTAAAGGCGTGTGCCACCACCTCCTCCTCGCTCTTTTAGAACTATTATCAAATAAGGATGTTAAAAATAGAGCAGGAGGGCCGGAGGGATGGCTCAGCTGTTAAAGGCCAGGCTCACCACAAAAAAGAAAAGAAAACAATAGAGCAGGAGTTAAGAGTTCATCCTGCTCTTTGCAGAGGATCTGAGCTCATTACTCATGTGAAGAGGCTCACAATGGCTGTAATTCCATCTCCGGGGGATGAAAGGACTCTATCGTCCACAGACACCCACACACATGAGTTAACACCATCCCTACCCACCCTCACGAAAGTGTGCGCACTTGCGCATACACACACACACTTGAAAACAACACTCACTTAAAGTGTCTCTGACTACCTGTGGTCTTACTCCTTTCCCAGGTAGGGAAGCAGATTCCACAGGAATCACACAAGACTACTTGCCTTTCAAGTGAAGATCTCCAGTTCCAAATCTTTGAGAGCAAGACTTTTTAACTGTATTCATTGTAATCCTGCCAGACTGTTTGAAAGACAATGACTTCAAAACCCACTGGAATCCAAAACATGACCTTTGTAAAGATGCTGGAGTGTGCTCTCCTCTAGGAAGCCCATATGTCTTATTGTTCCTCAGCATACCCCACCCCCACTTAACTCTTGTGATTAGAATCTACACCATAATCTCCTAATGAATTCCAACTCTGCCCCTACTATCTCATCCTGAAATTCTTTTGTAGTGAAGCCAAGAATCAGGGATTGTCTGAGATGGGGGTCATCCCTAAAAAAGAAGTCAGGCTGCTAGCTGTTATAGTGGAACTATGCCTCAGACTCCACCAGTGCTGACAGTCTTCGTCCCTTCCTGGGCTTATAACTGGTTTATTTAGGTGACTGGCTGGATCACTGTGGTGAATTCTCCATCTCCACTCCACAGCATGGAGCCTCTGCTGTCTGCTTCTCCAGATGTGCAGCTGCTGCTGGAGAAGCAGAGGCTGTCTCTGTTCCCACTCCTGTGTGATGAACTCCCCTAACTAATGGCCTATTGTTCTATCTTCATCAGTGACACCCAGAGTAGGTTTTCCTACAAACTAAACAAATCAAGGTTCATTTAAGGGAAGCTTTTGAAGTTACTGTCTGACCTTTGTTCCAACGCCAGGAGGCCTCTTCCCAGGGTTCTGTTGTAGACACTGCCCAGCTCACAGGCTGTACCCTGGGTCTCCTCCTCCCAGTCAGTTACCTCTTGCCACAACACTACCGTTCTGTTCTTGCATCTTCAGGCTTCATTCTCTCCTCTCTTGTTGCATGAAAGTCAATTCCTTTCAAAAAGGTTAGAAATTATCAACCCCCCTCCCCAACCTCCACTGAGACAGGGTTTCCCTGTTTAGTCCTAGCTGTCCTAGAACTTACTTTGTAAGTAAGTTTGGCTGGCCTCGAACTCAGATATCTGCCTGGCTCTGCTTCCCAAGTGTTGGGTTTAAAGGCATTTGTGTCACCACTGCCCGGCTGTGTGAGGTATATTTCTTATCATTCATTTTGAATTAAGTGTATGTGGGAGTGTTTGTGATTGTATGCACATAGACACAGGTGCCCTAGAAAAAGTCTAAGGTATCAGCTCTCCTGGACCTGGAGTTAGGAGTTGTGAGCTGCCATTGTGCTAGACACTGAACTCAGGGCTTGTGGAAAAGTTGTTGTTACTCATAATTGCTGAGTTAAACAGTTGTTGCAAAAGATGGTTTTGATCTGGGCAGTGGTGGTACACACCTTTAATCCCAGCACTTGGGAGGCAGAGGCAGGCAGATTTCTGAGTTCGAGGCTAGCCTGGTCTACAGAGTGAGTTCCAGGACAGCCAGGGCTACACAGAGAAACCCTGTCTCGGAAAACCAAAAATAAATAAATAAATAAATAAATAAATAAATAAATAAAGTCATTGTTGGGTGGGTATTGGACTGTAGGAAGCCCTGGGACACCGGTGATGTCAGGAGTGGGGAAGTATAGTCTGAGGCATGAACAGACTGCTGGCTCGGGGGTCCCCAGACCTGCAAAGAGGCCGTGGATCATGGGGTTCCCAGGCTTTTGGGCTCTCAGGCACTGCGGGGTGTGGGAGTGGAGTGGGGGTGGGAGAGTCCCTGACTTGGTGGCAGTCATGGCTGTGCGTGCAGAAAGTCCTCCTATGGGAGACTAAACAGCAGCTCTGTAGGCGAAGGCCTTCCCCATGGCTCCCCACAGCGGATCCCGATGAGAAGAGGCAGTCCGTGGTTTTAAGGCGTTTATTGTCATGGCGGAAAGTGGATGTATAAAACCATACCCCACTTCTCAGAGTGGGCCTGAGATTAAATACCTTCTGCAGGGAGGAATGTCTGGGAAGGAAAGCTTATTGGCTAAGCCCTTTTGGTACCTCATTAAAATGGAGAATTATCTTGAGCCTATGTGACTACAGGTCATGTCCTTTACTAGTCGAGTGGCTTGGGGCGTTGCCCTTACGTGACTGATGGCCACAAATCTATGAAGGGTTGCAGCACCTGGTGCCCAGGAGCAGGCAAAGCCCCTACCATTCCTTCAGGGTCTCCGGGGTTTCTAGCCTTAGCTCGGCTGGGGACCAGGTTACCCTTCACAGTCCCACACTCTTAACTACTGAACCCTCTCTCAGCCCCCGTTATTCTGTCTGAAAAGAAAAAGGGAGCTTGTCTTAGTTCGGGTTTCTGTTGCTGTGATGGAACACTGACCAAAAGCAACTTGAGGAGGAAAGGATTTCTTTTCATCTTACAGCCCATCACCAATGAGAAATCAAGGCAGGCAACAACAGGAGATGCTGCAGAGGCTGTGAAGATGCTGCCTACTGGCCTGCTCAGCCTGCTTTCTTATAGAACCCAGGACCACCAGCCCAGGGTTGGCACCACCCACAATGGGCTAGGCCCTCCCACATCACTAATTAAGAAAATGTCCTACAGGCTCGCCTATGGCTGGAGCTTATGAATGCCTTTGTTCAAGTGAGAAAAGTAAAGGTAGTAAGCACCTGTAGTCCCAGCTAGTCAGGAGATTGAGGCAGGAGGATTGTTTGAGCCCAGGAATACAAGGCCAATCTTTAACACATGCCTTTAACCCCAGCACTCTCAGCAGACAGAGAGAGACAAGCAGATCTCAGTGAGTTCATGACCAACCTGGTCTACATAGAAAGGTCCTAGCCAGCCAGAGCAAATTTAAAACCCTGTTTAAAATAAAAATCAGAAAACCTTCA
>NW_021604618.1:8935076-8939458 GCF_004785775.1 Grammomys surdaster | reverse complement strand
TTTTTTTTTTTTTTTTTTTTTTTTTTTTGGTTTTTCCAAGTCAGGGTTTCTCTGTGTAGCCCTGGCTGTCCTGGAACTCAGTCTGTAGACCAGGCTGGCCTCCAACTCAGAAATCCGCCTGCCTCTGCCTCCCAAGTGCTGTGATTAAAGGCGTGTACCACCACTGCCCGGCCCAGAAAAACTTTAAATTGAAAAAGAAATTATAATGAAACCTGTCTGAAGCTCTAGGTGTGGCTCAGTGAGTCCCAGGGTTGGAGTCCTAGCTCTAAAACAAACAAAAACTACAAAAAAACGTCCCCAGGTACCACTGTTTTACACTGCTGCAGAAAACAAGAGCCCCCCAGTCTCTCCCTCCCTCTCTCTCTCTCTCTCTCTCTCATCGTGCCAGAACAGAATAGATGAATTAGATGAATGAATCATAAACTTTCTGTCCTGTTTCCTACCTCTTGACTGTCTTGACTGGTTCAGACTTGTTCTTAGACCACTTTACATCAAGCGAAGTTCTTCCCATAGGCTAGACATAGCTTTCCCACACCTAGAAATAGCTAATGATGAAAGTGATTCTCAAGCATTCTATACAAGGAATTAAAACACTGTTCATGAGCCAGTCCTGGTGGAATGTGTCTGTAATCCTGGTACTTGGGAAGCTATGGATCTCAGGTTCAAGGCTAGCCTGAGCTACATGTGGGAGTGGGGGAAGGTTTTGGGAGAGACATAAGAGAAACTTCCAAATGAAAACTAATGTGCAACATTAACAGTCTGAGTGCATGGTGCCAATATTTTTATAGTATAGAAAGAACAAAACAACAAAGCAAAATAGGCCAAAGGCTGTACAGCTGTGCATTGAATTAAAAGAGAATGGAGAGGAAAGAAATGTACTGTCTGTGACTCTTGTTAGTTACAAGAGAAGTTTAAGATTCTTTTTTGGTGGTTCTGAAACAAAGTTTTAAAACTTATGAAGCTGGTGTGCCGGCTCATGTGCGTGGGTGTCCCCTGCCGAGAATGAAACCCAGGGTCTCACGCAGGGTAGACGATTAGTCTACCTCCAAACTACGTACAGCCCCGGCCCAAAGGTGATTTCTTTTAGAGCTTTATATTTTTACTAGAATAACCAAAGCATCTACTCCATTCCTAAGACTACACAGATGAGAGAGAAACCTGAGAGGTTCAAAGACGCTCACTTCCCTGGCTGATTTTCCAGTTTGGTAGGAATTAAGATCAATTATGTGTGCTGAAATGATTAGATTATCTATACAAATGGGAAGTGGGGGGCGGGGGTGCATGCCCGTAATCCCAGCAAGCACTCAGAAGGCTGAGGTCACCGCACTGTCCCTAAGTTTGAAGCTAGCTTGAACTACACAAATGATGAGTTCCAATCCACCATGGGTTATACAGCAAAACCCTACTTCAACACAACACACACTTCAACACAACACACACTTCAACACAACACACACTTCAACACAACACACACTTCAACACAACATACACTTCAACACAACATACACTTCAACACAACATACACTTCAACACAACATACACTTCAACACAACATACACAACAATGAATAATGATGTGTTTAACAAGTGCAACAAATGGGAAAAATCTGTTTAGTAAAGAAAGTGGGAAGAGCGTTAGGTTTCCCCGGGTATACTCAATGTAGATGGAAAATGCCAGCACTCTAACTAGGCTAGATAAACACAGCACAAACTCGTGAAAAATGCCTCAGGAATACATAAAATATCAAAAATGGTCACTAGGCCAACCTGCCTTTTTCAAAGATCCAATGTTAGTATTTATCAAGATTTATTTTCCAGCCTGGCAGTGGTGGCACACACCTTTAATCCCAGCACTTGGGAGGCAGAGGCAGGCGGATTTCTGAGTTTGAGGCCAGCCTGGTCTACAGAGTGAGTTCCAGGACAGCCAGGGCTACACAGAGAAACTCTATCTAAAAAAAAAAAGAGAGAGAGAGAGAGATACAGAATTTTCACAGGTTGTCTAGCTCATATGCTAGTGAGGCTGGAGGACACTTGGAAGCTTCAGCTGTGACTGCTCAACTCAGACACAATCATTGTACACTCTTTGGTTTCTTGATTCTGTGTAGAAATTACAGCAAGTCAGTTTTATTTGGCTAACACTCTTTGGGTCTGAATGGGTGATAGAATAGATCCTAAGCAGCATTGGGGATCTGTAGTCAGCTGGTGACACTAGCACTTAAGAAAACTGGTATCCTGCTATAAGTTTTGACACATAGACTTGTCAGGTCCTCGGTACATTATGGATTGTTGTCTCTGTGTGAACTTGAGCTTTGGGTCTGTGGGTGGTGATGCTTGAGGGGAAATACCTCAGAATGCAATTCGGTGCTTGGGAACTAATGGTCAGTGGGAACAGAGGGACCTGAAAGGGCTGGCTTTTATCATGCCTGGAGGACTCTGGAAACATTATGTAGCACACAGGTGCTGGCTGCCCTGCTCTAACCAGTTCTTTAATCTTTCTTATAGTCTTATCCAACCTGTAAAACATCCTGATTTCCCACGTTTTAGTAGCAAGCTAATCTAGGGAAGTTCATTCATTGCTGCTTACTTAATTCCTATGCAACCATTAGCTTTTTCCATGCTGTTTGGGCTGTCTGCCTGTCCCTGTCACCATCCTTTGGTTAGAATTGGTGACTTTGCCTCTCCTTTCAGGATTCATGTACTTTGTGGCTCAAGTGTTTTAACTTTGTATCTGTAACATGTTACTATCCCAACTAGGTGTGAGAATAGTGCCTGTCTACCAGTTACTTAGCTCAGGAGAATCCCTTGAACCCAGGAGTACTGGACCAGCCTTGGCAACACATTGAGACTTTGTCTTTAAAAAGAAAAGAAAATTGCTGACCTTAAAGTCTGTTTCTGCCTATGAGAAAGATAATCTGGTATCTCCAAGTATGCTGTCTTATTTTCCTGTTTTACTCTTAAGTGTAGTATATATTACAGAATTCACAGTATTCTACTTTATTTTAGAAGTACTGGCTTCCATGAGTTTATAAATACTTTTGAGGAATAATTCATAAATCTTAAATCTATTGAATTTGTTTCTCCTGATCTCTTGGTTCTTTCATTGTATTACTTTATCAGAATCTCCAAGGAAAGATGAATTCTAATCTTGTATCTTTTAACTGGCTTCTCCTGAGATAGAGTCTCACATAGCCCAGGTTGTCCTTAAACTTTCTGCATTGTCAAAGACGATCTTGAGAGTGTGTGGGCTGACAGACTTGTGTGACACCAGTGCATCTACTAGGCATACAGGAGAAGGGTCCCTTAAAGGAGCTAGCATGCAAGGAGCTGCAAACCCAGAAGCCACACCATCTCGTGCAAGCTGGGAACCTGGAGTTCACTGCACACCTGACCTAGCTCAGATGGTCTTACCTCCTCAGGAGTCCCTAGTGCTTATATAGCCTTGGGAAGTGTGCCCATCAGTTTCAGGGACTTCCTGAGGCTTTGGGTTGTTTACTTCCTCAGTCTTAAGGAACTTCTGTTTAGAACAGCAGTTCTCAACTTGTGGGTCGTGGCCCCTTTAGCAAACTGTCTCAAAATATTTACATTATGATTCATAACAGTAGCAAAATTACAGTTATAAGGCAGCAACCAAAATAATTTTATGGCTAGGAATCACCACAACACGAGGAACTGTATTAAAGGGTCTCAGCGTTAGGAAGGCTGCGAACCACTGCGTTAGAACATAATCTTAAGGAGCTTTGGACGTAGGTCTGCACCACCAAGTGCTGGGTATCAAGCCCAGAGCTTTGGCCATGCTAGGCAAGCAGTCTGCCAACTGAGTTATATTCCCACCACCTAAAAACTAATCATAAAACATATGTAAGTATTAGGAAAAGCTAATATTTAATTACTATCTGTGTAACCCAGGGCAAGCTTAACACACTGAACATCAATTTTCTGGGGAAAAAAAGGTGATTATTAACTATTTTCACAGAGCCATGTGTCTGGTTAAATTAGAGAAGACGTACTTTGCCGTGCTGTATGTACTCAAATGTTAGGTATTACTGATAATGATAAAATGGGAATTTGAAGCCCACCTGCAATCTCAGAACTCAAGTAGAGGTAAGAGCATCTTCAATTCAAGGCCAAGCTACTACATAGAGCCAGGCCAGCCTGGGCTACATTAAGACACTGTCTCAAGCCAGGCAGTGGTGGCACATGTTTTTAATCCCAGCACTCAGGAGGCAGAGGCAGGTAGATCTCTGAGTTCGAGGCCAGCCTGGTCTACAGAGTGTCTACCCAGGACAGCCAGAGATATATAGAGAACCGTGTCTCAAAAAACAAAACACACATTAATTCTCTCTCTCTCTCTCTCTCTCTCTCTCTCTCTCTCTCTCTCTCTCT
>NW_021604618.1:8922637-8935066 GCF_004785775.1 Grammomys surdaster | reverse complement strand
TCTCTCTCTCTCTCTCTCTCTCTCTCTCTCTCTCTCTCTCTCTCTCTCTCTCGGTTAGTGTAGCTCACCCTGAGTCCTGGATACCAAGTCTAAGATCCCCCAATATGGACTCTGGCTTTCCCCACAGGAAACACCAGACTGCTGCCAGTAGTTTTAGTTTACTGTTGCTCACAGTCTTCAGTATTTGAGTCTTGAAACTGTTTACCTAATATTTCTAAGGCTGCAACAGTTACTTCTCCTGTTTTTTACTACATTAAGAATTACCTTATGCTGGGCAGTGGTGGCACACATACCTTTAATCCCAGCACTTGGGAGGCAGAGGCAGGCGAATTTCTGAGTTCGAGGCCAGCCTGGTCTACAGAGTGAGTTCCAGGATAGCCAGGGCTATACAGAGAAACCCTGTCTCGAAAAACCAAAAACAAAACAAACAAAAAAAGAATTACATTAATTTTTGGTTTGATTTTTTTTTTTTTTTTTTTTAAAGACAGAGTCTCACTCTGTAGACCAAACTGGCCTCCAACTCACATAGATCCACCTGCCTCTGCTTCCAGAGTGCTGGGATTAAAGGTGTGTACCACCACACCCAGCTATCTTCATTCTTAAAGTACTATTAAAATTGAAAACAATCTCACTGATCAATTTTGAACTAGCAAAATAATGAGTAGGTAATAAATTACTTATCTTTTGGTATTGAAAAATCTACAAATAAGCCAGACCTTGGTGGCACACACCTTTAATCCCAGCATTTGGGAGGCAGAGGCAGGCGGATTTCTGAGTTCGAGGCTAGCCTGGTCTACAGAGTGAGTTCCAGGACAGCCAGGGCTACACAGAGAAACCCTGTCTCGAAAAACCAAAAACAAAACAAAACAAAACTACAAATAAACAACAGAGGGCTTTATATGTGTGCTATTAATTTTTACAGTAGAAAGTGTTAACAGTTACTAGCAGTTATAGAATTATGCTGTGAAGTAATCTAGTGTAGTAGTAAGTGTACTTCTTATACTTCAGTACTGAAGGTAGATCTCAAATGGTGAGTTTAAGATTCATGGTTCGAGCGGATAGCTTTGATGGCAAAGCATACGCTGGGCATGTACCACAGTACTCAGTTCAATCCCCAGTGCAAAAGAAAAACAACAGAGCCGGGCAGTGGTGGCGCACGCCTTTAATCCCAGCACTTGGGAGGCAGAGGCAGGCGGATTTCTGAGTTCAAGGCCAGCCTGGTCTACAGAGTGAGTTCCAGGACAGCCAGGGCTATACAGAGAAACCCTGTCTCGAAAAACCAAAAAAAAAAAAAAAAAAAAAAAAAAAAACAACAGAAAAGGAATTCTGTCTCCATTGCACTAAAATGAGCTGTAAGGTAGGTGAGATGGCTCAGCCAGGAAAAGCGCTTGCCCCCAAGCCTGATAGGGAGTTCCAGCTCAGGAGCCACGTGTCTGAAAGAGAACCAAGTGAGTTTTTCAAGTGATCCTTCTCCTTCTATACACATGCCTCGGCATGCTCATGCCCACACGAAATGTTCTTAAAAAACTTTGAGTTTTGATGTTCTTCAGGAGCTAAAAATGTAGGAAGAAAGGGGCTGGAAAGATGACTTAACAATAGGAGGGCCTGCTGTACAATCAGGAGGACTTGACTTTGGATCTCAGCATGCAGACAGCAAGCTGGGCATCCCATGCCTGTCTCTACAGGAATGAGCACGCACACACACACACACACACTTTTTGTTGTTGTTGTTGTTTTGAGACAGGGTTTCTCTGTGTAGCCCTGGCTGTCCTGGAACTCACTCTGTAGACCAGGCTGGCCTCGAACTCAGAAATCTGCCTGCCTCTACCTCCCAAGTGCTGGGATTAAAGGCGTGCAACCACCACTGCCCGGCTACATACACACTTTTTAAAGTTTCCTTTCAGGCAATGAGTCCTTTAATGGTCAGCCTCCACATTCCTTACTTTTAGACTCTGAAAGGAAGTAACTTTCCTGCTTCTCTGACAAGAGAATTCATATAAATGAACCAGTTTTTTTTTTTTTTTTTAACAAAAGCAGGGGCTTAATTAAGACTGCTGAATTTTCACGGAACATTGAGAGGCTTGTAAGAGAGCAGACACTGATTATGTAAAGAAGGGTAGAGGGAGAGGGGAGAGCAAGACACAGAGCCTCTGAGCATGTGATTAACTAAGTCGCTAGGTTCAGTTCCTTCAGCTTAGTAAAACCAAAGGCCCATTTTCTTTCCCTTTAGTTTTCCTTTTCTTCTGTGTATTTTTGCCAAATAATTTGTATTTAAGGAAAACTATGGGAAATTTTCTCAAATTTAATTTACTATGTATGTGGGTCAGTTCTGTCCCCGTAACAAGTGAGTTCTGGGGACTGAACACAGTTGTCAGGCTGGGGGAAGAACCTTCTTACCTGCTGAGTCATCTTGCTGGCTTGGAATTTTTTTTTCTTTTACGATTTAAAAAAATGTTAAATTGCGTGTGTATGCCTGTAAAGCATGCGCATGGAAGTCAGGGGACAGCTTTGGGAAATCCGTTTTCTCATTCCACCATGTTGGTTCTGGGTGTTGAACACAGCTCATGTTTGGCAGCAACTGTCCTTACCCACTGAGCCATCCCACGAGCCTGACAGGAATGTCTTCAGGGCTCATTTTCCCTTTCTATGTGTGTGTGTTAGGTAAAAATCTTGCTTTGTTTCTGTGTTCACCCTGGTCTTTTGCTATAGTTAATAAACTCCTATTACTTTACCCTGCTTACTAAGTATTTAAGTTAGAAGCTTGCAAAACAGGAAGCAGCCCGTGTGTGCCTGCATGTGCATTCCTGCGTGCATGCATGACAATGAGTCAGTTCCAGAAGGATTTCAGTGAGCTTGGAAGTGGCATGAAGCCCGTGAATCCACTTTGTATCTCAAATTCGAGATGCTATCTGCCTCGTTGGTGCTGTGGGTGACTGGATAACTGGATAATCTTACATGTAGCTGGTGGTGGATCATCTACCCCTCCTTGATCTCACTTCCTACCTCAGCTCCCTCCTCATGCCACGCTGGTTTTACTGGCCTGTTCTAGCAGAGTGCATACCCCTGGGCCTTTGGACTTTCTGTTCTGTTTTTTCTCCTAGTGTTGTCTGTACAGCTTGCTTCCTGGTCTTACTCAAGTCCCTATTTAGATATAACTATTGGAAAAATGATTCTTAGTTTCTGTGGTTTTTCATTTTTTGGCCTTTGTGATTCTGTGTCTCCAGGGCTGGGACTGAACCCAGGGTCTTTCACTTGCTAGGCAAACATTCTACCACTGAGCTAAATCTCCAACCCTAGAAAAGTCTTTCCTGGCATTGCATTTAAAATAGCATTCTCAGCTAGCTGGTGGTGGCACATGATTTAATTGTGGCACTCGGGAAGCGGGGTGGGGGGTTGGTTCTGAGTTTAGGCCAACCTTGTCTATAGAGTTCCAGGACAGCTAGCAGTAGTACATAGTGAGACCCTGTCTCAAAAAACCAACCAAACAAAGCAACATTCTCAGGGGATGGAGATGGCTCAGTGGTTATAAGCACTGGCTGCTCGTTCAGAGAACCTCGGTTCAAGTCACTGCACCCATATGCAGCTGAGAATAACCTGTAACTCCAGTTTCAAAGAATCAATACCCTCTTCTGGCCTCCTCAGGCACTAGACAGTCTGTGATGCACATACATACACACAGGCAAAACACTCATACACATAAAGTGAAAAGAATCGAGTAGTATTCTCAGGCCATCAAGATGTAGATGTACAGCAGCTTGAAGAGACACAGCTGCCAAGCCTGGCAGTCTGAATTTGATCTCTAGCACCCACATGGTAGAAGGAGAGAGCATATTTCTGCAAGTTATCCTTTGACGTGCTGTGACACACGTGTCCACATACAACCTATAGCACACACACACACACACACACACACACACACTAATGAAACAGCATTCTCTTACTCAGCTGTTGCTGCCTCTCCACTCCAGCCATGTGTGTGTGTTTATCTGTGAGTCTCACTATTGATCCTCTGCCTCAGCCTCCCGAGTGCTAGTCACAGGTGAGCCGCCATGCCCAGCAGCTGTTTTCTTTTCAGCGCTAATTGAACACATACATATTGTTTGGATCTGCCCATAGTATCTTTAAATATGAGAACAGATTTTGTCCACTTTTGTGTCTACCACATAGGCCAACATTTAGTATATAGCAGGTACTAAATTTTTAAATAAATTGTCACCAATAGCAATATTTCAATAATACGCCCTTCTAATTTCTCTTCTCTCTAGGAGTTGCTTAGACATCATTACAAATGAACAAACGTGCTAATGCACAGTTCCTCTCTCGTTTTAGGTTTCAGTGTAGCCCAGAAGCCGTTTGGAGCCACTTACGTGTGGAGCAGCATTATAAATACTCTTCAAACCCAGGTGGAAGTGAAGAGACGAAGGCACCACTTAAAACGTCACAATGACTGCTTTGTCGGCTCGGAAGCTGTGGACGTCATCTATTCACACTTGACACAGAATAAATTCTTTGGTGATGTTGATATTCCTCGGGCCAAAGTGGTGAGAGTATGTCAAGCACTTATGGACTACAAAGTATTTGAAGCCGTTCAAACCAGAGTCTTTGGAAAAGACAAAAAGCCTACATTTGAAGATAGCAGCTGCAGCCTTTATAGATTCACAACAATCCCTAATCAGGACAGTCGATTAGGCCACGAGAACAAAGCACATTCACCTTCCAGGTGAGTCCTGGCATTAGGTAGTCATGGGAAGAGTAGCAGAATTTTTTATACTTTTTTTTTTTTAAGATTGTAAGTGATAATTTTGGCTAAAATCTAAATCCTGATAAATTTAATATACTCAAATGTTGGTAATGTACCAGGTATATATATCCTAGGCTTCATTTGTTCATACTTGTATTTTGCAAAAACAGTCAACAAACTTTGCCTCAAGTTGTAATAACTGTAAAAAAAAAATGTTTGGAAATTCCTATCAAGGAGGGATGAGAACAGAAGAAGGAAGGGTGGGCAGAGAGACACCCAGCTCTAGAGTATCACTGGAATCTAGAACGTGGTGGCTCTGGGGTGTGAGAAGTGAGAGAGTGACAGTACTCACAGCTTCATGTGACACGTTCAAGGGTTTTGGTGATTTTGGTTTGTAGGGTTCTTGTTTGTTTTTAATCTTGAGACAAGTCCTTCCTGTATGGTTCAGGCATTCCTGAATTCCTAAACTCAAGCCATTCTTCTACTCCAGCCTCCAGAAGCTGGGACATAGGTGTGTGCCACTGTGCCACTGATCTGGAATGGTAAAGAGCTTGGGTCTTGGTCATGTTGGGAAGGCCACAAAAGACATCGAGGAGAGGATGGGGTTGTGTTTTAGGAAGGTCATTTGGGCTGGAAATGGTGGTCAGTAGTCAGTGAGAACTAGGTAGCAACGTTGCTGGCTAGGGGAGGTGAGGCTGCACTAACCGTGGGGGAGAGAGAGGGAGTCCAGAAGGACAGAACGTTGGGACCGCTGAAAGTCTCTTAATAACATGTACCTCTCTAGACACAAGCAAAGGAAATACGAGGATAACCTAGAGTGTGCTCCCCCTCCTCAAACCCATCTTCATGCTTTGCTTGAAATTCTTGAGACAGTTTGTAACTGGAATTTTAAAAAGAACGTTTTATACATAAATATGGTCCAGTGCTGTTAGGATCGTCAGCAGTATTGATAAGGGAGCATGTTAATATTTCTATGACAAAGAAAGGAATATTCATACCAACTAGGATTAAAGAAAAAATCGACAATTTCAGGATTTTTGGTTTTGTTGCTGTTTTTCGGTGTTTGTTTTGAGACAGGGTCTCAAAACAAACAAGCTCACAGTAAATTCAAAGTTCTCTTTCCTCTGTCTCTTGAGGGACTAGGATGAGAAGTTTTACCACCAGGCCTAGCTCAGTTTTATTATGTTTGAAAATTGGTGATACAATTATAGTCATTGTGTTACATCTAAATAAAGGGTCACAGGAGATTCTATTAGACTATTTGTATTTTAGAGCAGGGTGTAGTGGTATCTACCTATAATCCTTGGATCTGGGGTGTAGAGCCCAGAGAATCAGGAGTTCAGGGCCAGCTTCAGCTGCATAGCGAGTTTGAGATCAGCTTGCGAATGCGAGAGCTCCTGACTGAAAAGAGCAAGTAGAGCGCGTGTGTTTGGGTTGAATAAGAGACTCTTGCAAAGCATTTTATTCCGCTCGGAATTTTCCTCTGTTGTGTTTTGGTTTTGATACATGGCTCCGTAGACACTGCAGCTCTCTAAGACCTCATCATTACTGTGAGCATGCTTGTAGGTACTCAGATACATCGTTTAAGCCATCTGACATCAAGTCAGACAGTTTGGAGGACCTGTGGGAAAACCTGAGTCTAAAGCCGGCCAACTCCCCTCACATACATCTCTCTACCAGGCTGACTCCTCAAGGTAAGCTAGTGATGCTCAGGGAGAAGTGGGAGACCCAGGAGACATTCCCTCCCAGCTTTTCTGTGAATCTTCACATTCAAGCAGAGAAAGAGTGTGCTGTGTGCTAAGGCTGTTTATGTCGTGCTTCAACAGAAGTCTATTATCCTGAACAACACATCAGTGTTACTGCTCTTGAACACTGACTTTTGTCCATCAGCTGGCAGGGCTTCAAGTCTGAAATGTTTTGCATGCAGATTCTTCCTTAATGTATGCTCTAAGATGTTTCTTTTCCTAAGATTTCCTACGTTACATGAACAGCTGAAAATCATATTTAAAATATTAACAGAATTTTTATGTTCTTCCTTGTGGCCCTGGATTACAGCCTGATTTTGATTTGTGCTCTCCGTCCCCCATCCTGGCTGGTGGAAAGCCTGCGTGGAACACTCTGCAGCCAATAGTTTTAAATGAGTTTTGAGATTGAATGAGCCATTCTTTCTTCTAAAGTCCTTATTAACATGTTATAGGGCTTGATCACTTATCTTTGGCATATTGCTTTATATGGTATAAAGAATGACAAGAATTCCTCTTGTCCAGAGCCTGCTCTCCTACACTTTAAACAAATCTTGGATTGTCTTGTTGTAAGAAAGCAGCCCATGAGTAAGAGTGGCCTAGTATACCCACTTTCTGCCACAGACTTAATGTTAAGCCTACCCAGACAGATGCTGCAGTGAGCATGGAATAACTATTAATTTCTACTTCCCACTTTGCCGTTCTCCTGTGTAGTTATCAATGAAGTATGGCAAGAGGAGACGATTGGACGGCTGCTACAACTTGTCGACCTTCCATTTCTTGACTCCTTACTCAAACAGCAAGAGGCTGTACCTAAAGCCCCTTCGTCTAAGAAACAGCCTGACATGGTCAACACCAGTAACTATCTGGATCGAGAAGTTCTCAGGGCCTATGGTGACTCTCAGTATGTGCAAATAATTATTTCAGTATGCTTGTGAGTTAGAGTGCTTGCCCAGTGCACACAAAGCTCTGGGTTCAAGCCACAGCATTGATGAAATTAAGTGTTGTGGCACACAGCTTTTATCCCAGAGCATAGGAGGTAGGGGCAGAAGGCTCAGCACTTTAAGGTTACCTTCAGCTACACAGCTAGTTTGAGACCAGCTTGGGCGACATGAGACTCTGTACTCAGAATGTCAACACTTGGGAGATAGAGGCAGGGAGATCTCTGTGAGTTTTCGGCCAGCCAAGGCCTCATACACACTGAGAATGTGTCTCAAAAAAAAAACCAAAAACAAAAAAAAACAAAACAGCATGTGAGGATACAAGCATGCCTGTGTCACCTAAGATTCCCTACAGACTTAAAATGAACAGACTTGACAAACTTTTAGAATCTTGACTGAGTACATTTCTTTCTTTTAGAATGTTTGTCAAATAAGTTATCTTGTAATTTACTAGTTATCCTAAAGTACTGTAAAGTTAATAAACCTCTCTCCTCCACCTATCATTATGAATGTAAATTGGTTGTTGTTGTTTTATTGAGACAGGTTTCTCTATGTAGCTCTGGCTGTCCTGGAACTTGCTTTGTAGACCAGGCTAGCCTTGAACTCTTAAGAGATCCACTTGCCTCTGCCTCTCAGGTGCTAGAATTAAAGGCATGCGCTCCTGCCTAGCTTGAATATAAATCTTAAAGATTTGAAGTCTTATGGTATCAAGAGCAGACATTTTTGGCTTAAGGACGAGCCAAAAATATGTTCTTGATATGTTCTTCTACTAAGTAAAGTCATTAGAGGCTAATAGCTTCTGTGATTCCAGTTGATTTCATATTTAATTATTTTGTCTCAGTAGGCAGTGTTCCAGTCCAGTTAAGGAGGTGGAAGTGTTTAAGAAGTACAACTTACATCTTCCTAGCTCTGTGTTTCAACACATTGTTGATATGAACAGTTGAATGCCAACAGATAGCATAAAAGCCCGGTATGGTGGTATTACACACCTTTAATGCCAGCACTAAAGAGGCAGAGGCAGATCTCTCATCTCAGTTCCACTCTCAAAATAGAATAGAGTAGAATAGAAATGGAAATAGAAATAGAAATAGAAGTAGAAATATAGGCCGGCCAGTGGTGGCGCACACCTTTAATTCCAGCACTTGGGAGACAGAGACAGGCGGATTTCTGAAACCCTGTCTTGAAAAACCAAAAAAAAACATAAAATAAAATAATATATATATATGTATATAATTTCTAATATATATATTAGAAATAAAATAGAATAGAATAAAAAAGTCTTTAAAATTTAAAGCCTTATGTAAAAGTTTCTTTAAAGCCTTATGTGAAACTTAACATGCTAGCTGTTAAGTTTTGCTTTTATAATGGGAAGCTCACTCTACATGTTTACATTTCTACAGCGTAATGTGGCAATATTTTTATAGTTCCCTTAATATTCAGAATTTGTGTTAAAAATAACCTTAAAGGTACCTAGCTTCATCTTTTTATAAACCCTTGCTGTCTATGGCAGTAAAGGATGTATAACAAATGTAAACATATCTAACTTTATTTTTTTGTAAACTCAAAGTCTATGGCAATAGAGGACATATAACAGATTTATTGAAATACAGTGTTTTCTGTCTGGTATGTAGCTAGTTGGTAGCCCTGGGTTTATTCTCCAACAGTTCCTAATATAATAAATGCTTATAATGAAAGCACTCAGGAGAATCAAAAATTCAGTCATCCTTACCTACATTATGAGTTGAAGGCCAGCCTGGGCTACAAGAGACCAACACAGATCTCCCAAGGAACATTTTACCTGTTGATTTGATTATTTTGAAATTTTATCTTGTCTCTAAAAACAAAACAAAATATTATCTTTTATCTTACTCTATTCTGTCCTAGCTAAAGCTAGAGGTAATAGGTCCTACCCGTGACTCTAGCAACATTATATGGTAGAACTACAGCTTTAAGAGTCAGGTCCGAAACCAGATGTGGGCAATATCACACATTCATAATCCTAGCACTAGGGAGAATTTGAGGCCAAATTTTTATTTTGGTGACCTTCACATCCTTAATGTAGTAAAATGATATTTTTACACAAAAGGAAAATGCAGTGTAGCTAATTTCTTTAATCTGTCATACACAATTTAGATATATGGTAAATGATTCTACTGTCTTTAAGTGTGGAAATTTTTATCCTAGTAGAAAATGTGAAATAAGCCAGGCGGTGGTGGCGCACGCCTTTAATCCCAGCACTTGGGAGGCAGAGGCAGGTAGATTTCTGAGTTTGAGGCCAGCCTGGTCTACAGAGTGAGTTCCAGGACAGCCAGGGCTACACAGAGAAACCCTGTCTCGAAAAACCAAAAAACAAACAAATAAACAAACAAACAAAATGTGAAATAATCAAGGAATTAGATACTATGTGTTTATTTGTTCTTGTTTTTTAAGATAACTGTCTTCTTTCCTGCTCTAGGGAAGATGAATGGATCTCTGCAGCCATTGACTGCTTGGAGTATCTTCCTGACCAGATGGTTGTGGACATAAGCAGAAATTTTCCCGAGACACCAGACAGAACAGACTTACTGAAGGAACTTCTGTTTGATGCCATTGGCAAACACTACAGTACTAGGGAGCCTATGTTAAGCCACATGTACGATGTTCATAATGGAATAGCAGAGCTCCTGGGTAAGTTAACTTCTACTAGATACCAGAGTTCACCATACAGAAGAAAATTACTTGTGCAGCTGGTCTTTGCTACTTTGTGAGTCCTTTTTCCCACTCTTTATTACTCTACCCCTTTCATCCCCTAACAGTAAATCTAATTTCTTTCCTTTTGTTTCTTTTTTGACTACCACTACTAACAAAACACAAACAAACCTCCCTAAATGACCAACAACTACCCACACTCTCTCTAGGGGCCCTAGCATCTGTAAAGTTCACAGAATTCTGAATGTCACACAATCGCAGAAACTATCTGCAGCTGGAAATATCTTGCTTCTGCTAGAGCAGGAGGCAAATCATAGTCAGCTGCTATGGACAGTCCAAGGCAGTCCCATAGCCCACACCTGGGATTAAAAGGAAGACACATTCTTATAATATTTCTGTGTTTTTAAAGAAACCAAAATTCCAAAATTGTCACTACATAATTGTCCTCAAAATGAACCAAAATAGTAGTCTGAAACTTTGGGCAGGTATCTGTACTAGTCTATAAAGAATATATATATGTATATGTATATGTATGTGTATATATACATACATATGACTTGTGCAACTAGCGTTCACTATGAGACCATAGTAACTCCAAAGCTAAGTAGGAACTTTGGCTGTCTCAGAACACTGCTGTCATTCATTGCAAGTGTAGGCAGGAGTGGCAGTTCTCTGCTTTAGAAGAGTTCAGCATGACCCTGCAGCCCCTTCAAAAGGACAACAGTTTGCTCTTCCTGATTCATGGGCACACTGTTTTATGTGGATTTTGAAAACAAATTGGGAGTTTCAGAGAATCCCTTCTATTTTTCTCAGGTACTGTTATCAGTATTTGTTTTGTTTTTTGTTTTTTTGAGACAGGGTTTCTCTGTGTATCCTTGGCTGTCCTGGGACTCACTTTGTAGACCAGGCTGGCCTTGAACTCAGAAATCTGCCTGCCTCTGCCTCCCAAGTGCTGGGATTAAAGGCATGCACCACCACCGCCCAGCCAGTTATCAGTATTATATACATAGTACATGCTCAAAATATGTTTGAGAAGCAGAGTAGGAATTTATGAAGCCAAGAGCTAGATTTAACATCCTAAGACAATGTATGACAAGTGCCCGTGGTATCAGTTGTTGACTTGAGAACATTTAAATTGCTCTTATTTGTCGGTGTGTATGCACATACATGTATGCATGTCGTGGCACATGTATGGAAGTTGATTTGTTCCTGATTTCGCTCCCATTTTTTGTTTTTGCTTTTGGAAACAACTTTGAGGAAGTGTGCTACTTAACATAAAGTGTAATGAGTTTTGTCCATTATAATGTAGTCATATTTGGTCAATTAAGCATTTTTTTCTTTTGGCTAAAGTAAATGGGAAGACTGAAATAGCGTTAGAAGCTACTCAGCTGTTTCTGAAGCTTCTGGATTCCCAAAATAGGGAAGAATTTAGAAGACTGCTTTACTTCATGGCTGTTGCAGCAGATCCTTCTGAATTTAAATTACAGGAAGAAGTAAGTCTGTTTAAATGTTAACTGTATTCAGTGCACTGACATCCAGTATGCCTCAGTGGATGGCAGATTCATAGTTGATATCCCTTTAGTACTAAACTTAGCCTTTCAAATATGTAGCATGGGCTGTGTGTTTATTCTTACAGAGTGACAATCGGATGGTAGTGAAAAGGGTATTCTCAAAAGCTATCGTCAACAATAAAAACTTATCCAAAGGCAAAACTGATCTTCTTGTACTCTTCTTAATGGATCACCAAAGAGATGTCTTCAAGGTAAGACTCTGAAAGTACTTAATTGTGATTATTTTTAACAGATTAAAATGCCCTTGAATAATGTCCTATGTACCTTCTTCCTAAGATTCCTGGAACTCTCCATAAAATTGTTAGCGTTAAGCTTCTGGCCATACAAAAAGGAAGCGATCCTAATAAAGACACAGGTAATTTAAGAATGTTGTCTGCTTGTTTTTTTTTTTTTTGTTTGTTTTTTTTTAAATCAAGATCTCATTGTAGCCCAGGCTGATCATGGCTATGTAGCCAAAGATTCCTTGAAGTCCTGCTCCTACCACCTCTGACTTTCGAATGCTAGGATCACAGATGTTTGAGACCAGTCTAGAGTGCTGATTTGAAATTATTTTGTTACCATTAGTTTCAACTAAATAATTTGAAACATTCCCCTCAATTTTCTAGGTTTAGCAGAGTATTTCCTGGGTCACAACAACTTTCAGGTTATTTTTTCTTGTCTGTTTTAAAATCTATAAAATTCTCTCTCTCTCTCTCTCTCTCTCTCTCTCTCTCTCTCTCTCTCTTTCTCTCTCTCCCCCCCCCCCC
>NW_021604618.1:8878462-8922537 GCF_004785775.1 Grammomys surdaster | reverse complement strand
CCCCCCCCCCCTCTTTGTGTGTGTGTGTGTGTGTAAGTCAGAGGATAACTTTAATGAGTTGAATCTCTGCTTGCACTGTCAGGTTCAGGAGGATTGAACTCAGGTCATCGGGTTTCAAGGCAATGCCTTTCCCGCGAGTCATCTCATAGGCTAGGTTAAAACCATTTGATCAAGGTTATCTTTATCCTCTCTAATGCATTTTATAGAATGTCAAAGAAAAATAAAAAGGAAACTACTACATTATTTTTCTAGCTAACTGAAGAATAAAGTCATTAACTGGAAGTTTCTGCTTTTAAATCTTAAGGCTATATTTATTGCCAGAGAATTGATGAAAGTGAGTATTCTAGCAATACAAAGAAGAAAACCAAAGATCAACTGTTGAGCTTACTGAAGACTATTGATGAGGATTCAAAACTCTCTGCCAAAGAGAAGACGAAACTGCTAGGCCACTTCCAAAAGAGTCATCCAGACATTTTCACTGAGTATTTTGGACACTGAATTTCTAACGTCTATGTGTATGTGCACTTGGATTTTAAGGGCAAATTATGCAGCCTAAAGAAATTTTAAGCTTGGATGTGTAAATATGAAGTTGTACTTAATAAAAATTTTTATACCCATATGTGTCAAAAACTATTACTCAGATGCTGTGTTGCTGTAATGTCTGACCTGTTAGGTGAATTGATTTATAATTATGTTCAATTTATATAGAAAGTCATAGAGATTTGGAGGATACAGCAATAATGTATTTATGTAAGAAAATACTGGGGCCTGGAGAGATGGCTCAGTGGTTAAGAGCACTGATTGCTCTTTCAGAGGTCCTGAGTTCAATTCCCAGCAACCACATGGTGGTTTGTAATGAGGATCTGATGCCCTCTTCTGGTGTGTCTGAAGACAGCGTCAGTGTACCCACATACATGAAATAAATAAATCTAAAAAAAAAAAAAGAGAAAGTCTCCGCAGATGAAGGCTCTATTAAAAAAAAAAGAAAAAGAAAATACTGGGGCTGGAGCGATGGCTTAGCAGTTAAAAGTACTTGTTGCTCTTGTAGAATAACTAGGTTTAGGTCCCAGCACCTACATAGTGGCTCACACTCCAGTCTCGGAGGGATCCAGCACTCACATTTCTTCTCTGACCTCTGTGGGTAATGTACACACATGAGACAGCTATACACGCATTCACATAAATTAAATGCATCCAATAAAAATACTTAACAGGAAGCCTAATTACATACTAGGGATATTGGTTTGTTTTTTGTTGAGATGGAGTTGTGTGGACCAAATTGGCCTAGAACCACTGCCTCAGTGTGCCAAGTGCTGGAACCAAGTGCTGGTGGTATGCACCACCACACCCAGCATGTTTTGTATTAAAGTATTAATGTATTTTTTCTATTAAAGAGGTAAAGCAGAAACTAACACTTGTTACATAGTGGACTTTCTAATTACCACAGATTAATTTTAGAGAGTATTATGAAATATATAAAGTGGGCAAGTAGGGGTAACTGGTGGGCCCATTCCAAGGCACCCCTGAGAAATCACACCATGCAACAGACCTGGTATAAGGAAGGCTTATTCGGGGAAAGGGAGGGGAGTGAGGACCTGTAGGAGAGGTAGAGGCAGACAGTGGGGAGCAGAACCGTGAGGGCAGAGAAGGGACAGAGGACAGAGGGAGGGCACACACTGGGGTAGCAAGCAGCTCTTTTTTATATGTCACCCAGTGTGTCACCTACACCTGGCTGCAGATAATCGTGCAGGTCCCTGGGAGGAGTCTAGCAGAATCACCTGTAAGTCACCAGAGAAGGGTTTTTTGTTTTGTTTTGCTTTTTAAAAAAGGCTGTACACATGCTTTTGAAAAATCAAACATTTTAGGCTTATTTGGGGGGCTTTCAAGTGTATAAAAATGAGACTGCAATAACGAACTTGCACATATGTCCATCAACAGTATTAACCACAATCTCTTAAAAGGCTATGTTGTTTAGTCTGTATCCTTGTCTATTCTTTGCTATCATTCCGACCCATTTCAGACTGCACTACCATTCAGCACATCTGTCCAAAGTACATTAAAATCTAACCCTAGAAAGTGCCTGGGGATGCATACCTTTAATCCCAAAACTCAGGAGCAGAGGCAGGTGGATGTCTGATTTCAAGCCCAGTCTGGTTTACGTAAAGAATTCCAGGACAGCCAGGGCTACAAACAGACCCTGTCTCAAAAAACAAACTAATCATTGTCACAAAAGTTCTATAATTCCGGCCGGGTAGTGGTGGCGCACGCCTTTAATCCCACCACTTGGGAGGCAGAGGCAGGCAGATTTCTGAGTTCGAGGCCAGCCTGGTCTACAGAGTGAGTTTCAGGATAGCCAGGGCTACACAGAGAAACCCTGTCACTTTATACTACCGTATAATTTAGCCTGAAATAAATTTCTATAATTCCTTAATATTTTTTTTTTTTTTTTGGTTTTTCGAGACAGGGTTTCTCTGTGGAGCCCTGGCTGTCCTGGAACTCACTCTGTAGACCAGGCTGGCCTCGAACTCAGAAATCTGCCTGCCTCTGCCTCCCAAGTGCTGGGATTAAAGGCGTGCGCCACCACCGCCCGGCATTAATTCCTTAATATTAACTAATACCAATACATACCTTATTATTAACTAATACACAATTTGTGCTCCAACTTCCTCATGGTTATTCAAATAAGGATCCAAACAATGTTCAACTGACTTGGGAAATACATTAATCCTGTCTCCCAAAGTAATTGAGGATGACCTTGAACTTCTCATCCTTCTGTATCTACTTCCCAAGAGCTATGATTATTGGTGTGTGCCACCACACAGTTTAAGCAACACTGGGAAGAAAATCTAGAGCTTTGTGCTTGCAAGGCAAGCATTCTATTAATTGAGATACTTTCCAGGTTAGTTTAGTCTCTTATTAAGAGGTAGGGAAAACTCGGGACTGACACCGTGACTCAGTAGGTTAAGACACCAACCACCAAGCTTATTGAACTGAGTTCAATTCCCAGGACCTACAGGGTAGGAGAGAACCACCTTCCATAAGTTTTCCTCTGACCACATATATGCCATAGCACAAGTGACCACACACACATACCCACACACATATTAAACCAGTGTAATAGAAAACATTAAAGTGGTAGGAAAACTTAAATATATGTCCAGATCTGCCTAGCATACTATGAGTGATCTCTTATTTTCTGAGGAAATTAACATCAGGTAGTTTTCACATAGAAAGCTGTCAGCTATAGTACATATGATACCAATTATCTTAGGAAAGCCAGATTTGGGGCACAATTAAGAAACAGGCAGCTTTAAAAGTGATGAAAGAAAGAAGGGCTTGAGAGATGGCACTATGGTTAAGAGCGTGGCTCTTCTTTCAGAAGACACAGGTTCAATTCCCAGCACCTACATGGTAGCTCACAACTGTCTAACTCCAATTCCAGGGGATCTGGCACCCTCACACAGACATACACACAGGCAAGCACCAATGCACATTAAAACAGACCTTTAAAGACAGAAAGCGGTGATAGAGTAAAGATCATGACTTAAGTGTGTGAGAGGAAGTTTTCAGATCGAGGCTACTCAAGCTGGTGAGATCCGCAGAGTTGGCAGAGCGACTGCACATTATCTGGTTTACAATCTTTGTTTTGCACATAATTAAAGCATGATCCTTTGGCTACTAGAACTAACACCTTCACGAAAAGACAGGAACATTCTGTTTCTAACTTGTAGCACTGTTCATGGGTTTTTTTTCTTTTTTGTGGTTTTGATTTTTTTAAGCCAAGGATTCTCTGTGTTACCCTGGGTGGCCTGGAACTCATGGAGATCCAACTGCCTCTGCCTCCTGAGTACTGAAATTAAAGACGTGCACTACCATGTCATGCTTGTTCATTCTGTTTTTATTTTGTATGTCTGTGCACAGTGTGTGTGTGTGTGTGTGTGTGTTACCTACTAAGGTCAGAAGAGGGGCTCAGATTCCCTGGAACTGGAGTTATAGGCAGTTGTGAGCTGTCATGTGGAAGCTGGGCAGCAAGCCCAGGTCCTCTTTAGAAGAGCAGCCAGTACTCACAACTGCTGAGCCCTGGTTCCAGCACTTGCTCATGCTTCTTAAGGAAGGAACGTTCTAACAGAATGAACAGACCATGGAAAACATTCTAATAGTCATAGTTTAAAGCCAGATATAATGGCCAGAGTCTAATTTCCAGTACTTCAGAGGCTGAAACTGGAAGATGGTGAGTTGCATGTTAGCCTGAGCTACACAAGATCTTGTCTGGAATCAAACTCAAAGCATCAGGCTTTGGACAGTCTCTTACCCATTGAGCTAGCTGATTAACCCAAGCATAGGATGTTTTATGGTAAATCTTTCATTTTCTGAAAACATTATAAACTTCAAGCCATAGGACCAGTGCTACTCTGAAAATCTTAGAGAACTTTGCTGGGCCACTGTCCTTATTGTCAGCTCTGTGCTCTCATCCATTCATCCCTGAACCCTGCTAAGGGGCCCATCTCACCTGTGTGGTGAGTGCTTAGGTGACTGTAAACTTGACTTCTGCTCAGCAGAGTAGACTGAGGGCAAGCACCTCATCCAAAGGCAGCCTCCTGCAGACTAAGGAGACAGGTTTTATGCAAAAGTCAGCTTGACTGGCCAAATTCTGCCCAGCTGTAATTCTACCTAGTTGTCAACTTGATTATATCTGGAATGAACTACAATCCAGAATTGTAGGGCTCCCCTGTGATCCAGATCTTGAGGTTGGAAGACACAGGTTTCTGACCTGGATCTTGGCATGGAGATCTTGAGGCATAGTGGCCATGAACAGCTTAGGCCCTGGAAAGGTAGCTCATGCCTTTAATCCCAGGAGACTAAGGCAAGGAGAACAATAAATTCAAGGTCAGCCTGGGACAAAGCAAGGCCCAGATCTAGGCGTGGTGTTACACACCTTTAATCTGGGCCACACCTTGTGTTGGAGACCTGTATAAGGACATTGGAAGAAGGAAGATTCACATTTCTTCGCCTCTTGCTTTTACTTGCTAGCACATCAGTGGGAGTCAACTTCTACAGAAGACCGGCTGAAACAACTAGCCTTGTGGGACTAGATCCTTGAACTTCCATTCTCAGCTGACCATTGTTGAAGACAGAGACTGTAAGTCATCATGACAAACTCCCTTACTGTGTAGAGACTATCCACAAGTTCTGTGACTCTAGAGAATCCTGACTAATACACCAGTTAAATCTGAAGCACAAGGGAGCAACACTAAGAAACCAGAAACAAGGAACAATTAGAGAAATTCTGTGTGTCCCAAGGGGGTGACAACAATCCACCTCCAGGACAGCTGTTCCTTTTCTCTTTCCATACCGCAGCCTGGCACTGATCTCCCTTTATCTCAAGGTTAGTTTGAGTTTCCAGTCCAGTCCTTACAGTCAGAGATCGAACTGGCACATGTGTGAACATTTATATTTAAAGGGAACTTTTTTTTTTTTTGGTTTTTCGAGACAGGGTTTCTCTGTGTAGCCCTGGCTGGCCTGGAACTCACTCAGTATACCAGGGTAGCCTCGAACTCTCGAACTCAGAAATCCGCCTGTCTCTGCCTCCCAAGTGCTGGGATTAAAGGCACCACTGCCCGGCGGGAACTTTTTTAAGTATAAAAAAAATTACAGATGAATCATCCTAGCTAGGCAGTGGTGTCACATGCCTTTGATCCTGCACTTGATAGGTAGAGGCAGTCGAGATCTCTTGAGTTCAAGGCCAGCCTGGATTACAGAACCAGTTCCAGGACAGCCAAGGCTACATAGAGAAACCCTATCTCCAAAACAAAAACCAAAAACCAGATGAATCGTCCCAAATAAAATGGAATGGTCTTGTGTTTTCTCTAGCCTCTTCAAGGAAGACTTAGTTTTAAAAACCCAAGGAAGGTAGCTTTCTCTAACATTCTCTCTGTGTTCCAATCTGGCTTTTGTGTTTGAATCACCTGGGAAGCTTTTTATTCTTCTTGCCTGGGACTACTGATAAAGACTTTAGATGACACAATTTTAGAATTTCTGCTTCAGCTGAACATGGTGACATATGCCTTTAATCCCAGAATTTGGGAGGCAGAGGCATTTGGACCTCTCTCTCTCTCTCTCTCTCTCTCCCTCCCTCCCTCTCTCTCTCTGTGTGTGTGTGTGTGTGTGTGTGTGTGTGTGTGTGTGTAGGGGGTGGGGATCCAAAACGAAGGCAAGGGAGTGAGGTTGGCCTGGTTGATGGAATACTCCTGGCAGGGAAGGTAGCTTCTAAGGCGCCTTACCATTTACTTCACTTTTACGTGTGCGCCTTCGCCTCCCTCTTCCCCCACACCCCAGGCGGCGCGACTCCACTTTTCCCAACCCCAACATGGCGCCTCCCTGTGCGGCGTGAGCGACTTCGGGCTGCGGGCCACCACGCTCCCTCGGCCGCTGCCGAGCCCGCGTCAGCCTTTCCACACGAAAACACTGTGAAGCTTAGCTCCGAGTGACGGATTCCCGAGGCCCCTCGTGACGGCGGTAGCGCTGCCCGCCTGTCGGTACAGGAGCATGGCGCCGCCCCACGCTGGGCAGGCGCATCCCGCCTCCCTCCGGCCCGCCCCGCACTGAGCGCGGCCGCTGCCCACCGCCGCGGGGCTGAGAGGACGGCCCGCTGCTTGGTGGGCGAGCGAGGCGGCCCGGCGCGGGTCGACACCCAGGCGCCCAGCCCGCCGCGCGTGGCTCCCGCCCTTTCGCGTTGCGGGCCTCGCGGGCCTCGCAGCGGGGAGTGACCCGGGGAGATCGCAGACTCCGCGGCAGGTGAGCGGGGCGGAGGCCGGCGGGCCGGCCAGGGAGGCTGGGGCGGAAGCGCCCCCGTTCCTGGGCCTCTCCCAGCCGGTCTGATCCCGGGGGTGCCGGGTGGAGCAGGGAGGAGACGGGTGGGTGAGGCCCACCCTCCAGGCCGCCCTCCTGGGCGCGTCCCTGCTGCTCCCTCGCCGACAGAAACAGCTGTTTACAACGAAATCTGAACGCGGTTCCCGGCGCCGGGGGCAGAGATCTTTCTTTCCTTGAAAGACCTTTTCTGGAGGAATCTTTTGTGTTCAGCTTGGTCCCGCGTGCAGGTCCGACAGATGCGGGTCCCCGTGCAAGGATCCTCCTCCCCCTCGGTTTCCTGGTTGGGTACCGTAGGGTTTTATGATTGTTGAGTGAATGAATGAGAGTAATTAAATAGCCCCCGGATGCATCCTTCAACTCTATAATTATAGCTGCCAGTGTGGAATGATTGTTGTGTGCCAGCCTGTGGCCGCAGTGTACCCTTATGCTTTAAATGAGGAGGCACTTAACTGTAGAAAACTGAAGTCACAGTAAAGACACAGGATCAGACTTAAGTAGTAACGGGGAATTGGACATTTTAAGAAAAATGGATCACTTTTAACTGAAGTTATTGTCAGTTTTAAACCACAGGTCCAGCGCTACCCTAAACACCTTGAACAACTCCTCCTAACGCAGTGACATCACACAGATGACACAGGGATTTATGTCTTATCAACAAATGGGTGTCTGTACGCCGGGCTTGGGGGTAGTGGGGTTATAATAGAGCATTTATGGAGAATATGATTGGTCTTGACTCTTAAGTTCAAAATCTAGACAAAGCTTTTCATTTTGTTTTTAAAGTACAAATTAGCACTTTCCCCACCAGACCCCCAATTCCTCTTTCCATCTTTGCTTACTACCACTTTTTCCATTTCAGGTGCTTTGGCTTCTGCCGGAAGGAATGAAAACACAACCCCCCTTTTCACTCCCACCCCCACCTTATAACTTGGTGAAATTCTACTCCTTTCAAAGACAGGTCACATGTCCTCTTTTCTGGGAAAGTTTTCTCGGCTTCCTCCTATTCAGAATAGCAGCGTCATGCTACTCTGGGTTTCATGTGGCTCCATGCAAGCATGTCTGTCTGTCTCTGATTAGATTGTGTCCAGCTTTCTATCCTGATTGAAATAATCATATTTTGACTGGAATTAAAGGCAGTGATGGACACCAGCTGTCTCACAATCAGCCCTGCAGGACTTTGGAGAAAAGTATAAACATTAATAAGGTTGAAGAAAGTGCTCTGGGAGGAAACAGAACCTGAACAGAATCTTGGGGGGTACAGTCTGTTGTGCTTAAAGGGATCTTGACTTGCCTTTCTTCCTTTCTGTATCCAGTGAATGATACACTGCTCTGGGCAGCTCCCTGGTGTGTGAAGAGGATAAAATTAGATGTTTTGTTTCTTATAGAATCTGTAGGTAATGTTGAATGATGGATCTGTTGCACTTCCAAACTCTAATAGGATTTAGGACAATGAAGAAATGGGTTTTGGAAGGGAAAGTTGGGCCTGGTGTAGTGGCACATGGCTTTCTGGGGGAAAGCCCCAGGAGGCTAGAGCAGGCAGCTCTCTATGAGTTCAGGGCCATATCGTGAGTCCTAGGCTTGCTAGAAAGTACATAAAGGGAACCTGTCTCCCCAAAAAGGGATAGGGTAGGGGCCTGGATTAGGAAGGTAAAATGCAGCTGGGCATGATGGGTACTCCCTTAATCCCAGCCCTTGAGAGGCAGAGGCAGGAGGATGTAGCCAGGGTTGTGAGATCTTGTTTTAAAAAAGAAAGAGAGAGAGAGAGAGAGAGAGAGAGAGAGAGAGAGAGAGAGAGAGAAAGGAAGGAAGGAAGACGAAAGGTTCTTAAGCATGTGAGGGGTTATGTTTGCCCACAGTCCAGCAGGAGCACAAGGCAGCAGGCCATGTTACATTCATGGTCAAAAAACAGCACCAGATGCTGGTGCACAGGTCCTTTCTAAGGGACTTTTGTTAGACCAGAGCCCAGCTCAGGAAATGGTGCTGCCCAAGTGTGGGGAGAGGCTTCCCACCTCAATGAACATAATCAAGAAAATCACTCACAGCATACCCATGAGCTGAGCCAGCCTGAGCTGGACAGTTCAGGTTATATAATCACCAAGTTGACCATTGAGACTGACCGTCACAACAGGCCTGCAAATTTCAATTCCAGTAACTTTATTCTGTTTTTTTTTTTTTTAATTGCGGTCTCTTACGATTTTAGATAATTATACCAAGTGATTCTTCTCTCTTCAATATGCAGAAGTGGGCCAAATCTCTTTCAAACATAGTATATTTCTTTAGATTCTTTGACTACCATCCAAGTGTGTAATGAGCTGAATTACCATAGTGTTTCTGACAATAGTTTGTGATCCTCAAAGTGTTATTTTATCAGTGTTTTAAATGCTGAAGCATCATCTTAACTGGAAATATCCTAAAAACAGAGAAGGGTGGGCAGGACTTAAAAACTTTAATGTAATTAAAAGATTTCTTTTATGGGGATGAAGAGATGGCTCAACAGTTAAGAGCACTGGCTGTTGTTGAAGAGCACCCACGTTCGGTTCCCAACACCCTCACAACCACCTGGTAACCTGGTAAGGCCAGTTCTGGGGTGTCTGCTGCCCTCTTCTGGCCTTTGAGGGCACTGTACACACAGTCTACATATGTGCAGGTAGATACTCATACACATAAAATAAATACCAGGCTGGAGAACTGGTTCAGCAATTAGAGAACTGACTAGTGTAGTTTGTAGTTTCTACTACCTTGCTGTAAGCTCCAGGTGGACCTTGCTAAAAGCCACTGCCCTGGTTCCCTTGGATCCATGGATGAAGGACAGTCAGTCACACAGGCACACGCACACGGACACACACACAAGCTTATTTTTACTGTGCTTTTTAGCTCAGTGGTTGGGCACTTCCAAGCCTCCTACAGCTAACATGCCCTGACCTTCACTCCTAGCACATCTAGAGCTGCCCTTAACTTAGTTGCCAGGTTATGTTCTCCTTGCTCAGCACCCTAAATCTGCCCTCAGCTTAGTTGCATTTCTAATTTCCTACCTGCTACCCAAGACCCAGTCAGGGAAACTGCCAATGGCCATTCCACCCGAGATCTCACATGGGAGATAGCTTTCTCTCTTACCTTGTGTCTCCTAGCCTGCCTGTGGGAAACTGGAGGTCCCCCTCTCTTCTCCCAGCCATTGGCCGCTAGCATCTTTTATTGATCAATCAAGAACCAATTGGGGAATAGGACCTTCAACATTCATGTGCAGATTCCAGATCAAAGCATCAGAACTACCCCTACATTTCACCTTTTCTGTCCAATTTAAAAAACAGGAAAACCGCCGGGTGGTGGTGGCACATGCCTTTAATCCCAGCACTTGGGAGGCAGAGACAGGCGGATTTCTCTGAGTTCGAGGCCAGCCTGGTCTACAGAGTGAGTTCCAGGACAGCCAGGACTATACAGAGAAACCCTGTCTCGAAAAAACAAAACAAAACAAACAAACAAACAAAAAAACAAAACAGAAAAACCTCTTAGACATAAATTGAACAGAGGTCGAAGGTTTGATTCTCAGCACCCACGTTTTTTTCATCTGTAAATGTAGTTTTAGGGGATCTGGTGCCCTCTTCTGACCAACTTGGGCACCAGGCACACATGAGTTGTGCCATTTCTACTCTGCCAGCCTAACCAACTTTCTCAGCCTCAGCTGGCTTTTTTATATCCCATCCTGGTCCCAGAAATTCAAGAGGCAACCAACACTGAAGGTCATAAGGTCAAGCAGTTCTTCGAGCATCTAAGACTTCTTAAAGGGCCAGTTGGCTAGCAAGTGGGGATCCTTTAAAGGGCTAGGCCCATGAGATAAATCACACTACAATTAAAAAAAAAAAAAAAAACTTAAAAAAAAATGTCTTTAGCCGGGCAGTGGTGACGCCTTTAATCCCAGCATTTGGGAAGCAGAGGCAGCAGATTTCTGAGTTCCAGGCCAGCCTGGTCTACAGAGTGAGTTCTAGGACAGCCAGGGCTATAAGAGAAACCCTGCCTCGAAAAAAAAAAAAGGCTTTGTTAACTGGTGGAGACTTAAGAGTGTCAGATAGTATTTAAGTTCTTATCAGCCACCGATGAAATGAAAACCTGGTTATGTCGTTGTGAGTGCAGCTTCCTACTCTGCTGGTGTTCTTTTCATGGTGATTAGCAGCAGCTTAAAATGTGTGCCTCACATGTTTCTCTTAAACACTTTATAGTCTAGACAGACAGTCTATAGGCTGTTTCTCATCCCTAGTTGTTGATAGATTATTTTTGGTTGTTCTGGAGCGCACTATGTAGACCAGACTCACCTCAACCTCAGAGATTTGCCTGTCTCTCCATTATTATTATTTTAAATCTAGGGGAAGGATTGTGTCTGTGCTCACCGTGCATAGGCGTGGAAGCCAGAGACTGGCTTTGAGCATCTTACAGGCATGATGTGGCACCTGGATTTTCAGTGGATACTAGGATCTGAACTCGGGTCCTCACGCTTTTATATAGCAAGGACTTTGCCTCCTGAGTCATCTCCCCAATCTCCCCTCCCAGTTACTTTTATCCACACGATAGGACTAGGAATCCATCCATCTCAGTACAGCATTGGAAGGTGGTTAGAAGCATGGTTTCCAAAATGTTGAGTTGTTTGTTTTTAATTAGTGACCCCAGGCCTTAAGCTGTTCCTTCCTTCACCTGCCAAGTGCTGGGATTACAAGAGTTTGACCAGGCCCAGCTTTCCAGTAAGTTTTCCTATAAGCTCTTGGCCACAGAAGTAAAGATGGGTGGGTGGAGCATTTATGTAGGTCCAGTGTTTATGAATTGGAGGCAGAACAGTTGTGAGTTCAAGGCCAGAGCATAGAGAACTAAAGGACAGTAGGGGCTGTGTAGTGGAGTACTGTCTTTAAATAAAGATTTAAGATTGAGTCACCACTCCTTTTGATTAAAGCAGAAGTAGGTGGTTTAAGTCCTTTTTCAGTTTAAGCACCCAACTTGTGACATGTACTCAGGAGTGGAACACGTTATTCCAGCTATGTTCATGACTTACAGATGTGTTTGGCTAAGTGTGTTCAATCACTGAGGAAGACTAAAAGTGAATTAAACCTTAGCAAGTCTGTTTGCTAAGTCAGTGACACTGGATGAACATGTTTGGCTCATTGTCTTTCTTTCCTAGGAAAGTAAACAGACTTAACTGAGGATGTCTGAAAACCTTGACAAGTCCCATGTAGACGAAGCAGGAGAGTCAAAGTTGGCTGCTTCTGAGCAAGCCCGGGAAGGTGCTCTGGGGTGTTCTGATGAAACCTTACAGAAAAAAGTGACGTCGGACTCACCTAGTCCCCAAAGAGTGGGAAGACCTCACTGTAAGCAAATCTGACTTTGATTAAAAGCACTACCATTGTTGCTTTCAAATGTGGCTTCCTTGTGCCTGTGGCTCTTAACTAAGTTCTTGTAGTCAGACAAGATTGCCAATACTTAGAATTGACAATAGCAGGAGTTTCCCAACTGTCAGCCTAGTTGCTGGTAGGTTTACAATTGTATGAGAAGTTAAAATTTTAGAACAGTGAGGCTCTCTGGCCTCAGAGGCATTCCACTTTGTCTGAAGTAGTCTAAGAAACAGGAGGATAGAGGGAAACTATCTTTAACAATGAAAAGTCTGAGACTCCTTTGAGCCAGGACTATCTATGCTTTGGAGGTTAAGAGAAAAATGAGTGAGTTTCCCACACCTTAAACCCATTTCCCCAGGCCTTGGTTCCCACGGGCAGAGGGGATTCAGTTGCTGAGTGAGAGTGGAGGAAAGGCGGCAAGCTCTGCCATGAATTGCCTTATGTCTTTTATTAAGAACAAGTAAACTTTTTGAAGTGAATCCAAAAATGCAGGTCTCTAGAAGGGAGTGTCACAGTCTAAGAATGTCTGTGTTGATGTTATCAAACTGAAAATGAATAGTTGTTCTGCAGATTGGGAAGAAGGACAAATATTTTGAGGTTTTGGGGTGTGTTTCTAAAATAGTCAAAGCCATTCCTAAATAATTTCTCAGTCAACATAGTGTTCTTATAGCACATATATACAAATGTACCTATTAGTTCATGGTCACATGGACTGATAAGCTGGCACGAATAGTTCCCAGGGAAGCCCGCTGTAGTAATATTACCTGATTGGTGTGCATCTATGACTTACTGTCTCTAGTGTGTGTAGTTAGGGAGATGGGAGATGATTTCCCATCATGTTAAATGAGGCATTCTACCTCCTAGAGTAGTTGTGACTATGAAAGGAATTCATGTAAAGCATTGAGAACAGTGCTTAGAAGCAGTAAGTCTTCCATAGACATCGGTGGCTGTCTCTACTACTAGTATTACATCATCGGCTGTATGGTATAATGGTTTGACTTGCCAAAGGCCTGCTCTGGCTGGGAGTGAGCTTAGGTGGAATGGAGCTGGGTGAAGGCTAAAGCCTGACGATCCTTGGCCTTGTAATTTTACTGTTGTGCTTTAATAAGCGCTGGTTTCCTTTCTTTTTTGCTTAAGGACCTCTCACTGGCCAGGCTAAAGGATTGGAACTGAGTAACTCTTTGTGAACCAGAGAGAAGGAAGGAAATTAAAATCTTATACACAGGCAATATGCACTTACACACACACACACACACAGACACACACACACACACACACTCAGGTCAGGCCTGACCACCTGTTTTACCAACTCCACACGTGTTAATGCATACTACAAACACTTACCTATACCTACTCATGCCTGTATACATTTGGTGGATGGAGCAAGAGCTCCCATGAGCAAGTTCAAATAAGCAGGTGCCAACATAGGAAAAACTCATTTATTCTGGATGAAAAAAAAGCTCCAACTTTTATTGTTCAGAAAAAGAAAATAAACCTTTTATTTAAAAAAAAAAAACCAACCTTTTTATTGCTGAATCAAAGAGCTTCTCCCTTATTCTCATTCTAAATTCTTATACTTTCTTGGGAGACTTGATTACACGGTTTCCCAATATCTTTACATTCCATAAGTTTATAGCAAGTTTAAGACACTAATTCAAGTCATGAATTGATGAGGAGTTTCAGCAGAAATATTTACATGTGTTTCTATTAAGACTAATACTTGCCCAGGCAGTGGTGGTGCATGCCTTTAGTCCCAGCACTTGGGAGGCAGAGGCAGGTGGATTTCTGAATTCATGGCCAACCTAGTCTACAGAGTGAGTTCCAGGACAGCCAGGGGTACACAGAGAATCCCTGTCTCGAAAAAACAAAAACAACAACAACAAAAAAGGCTAATACTTGGCTAAACATTATCTGTTACTAACTCTGTAAGTTCATAAAAAGTTTAAAACAATAATTCTTATGTCATAAGTTAGCATGGTTTTGTCAAAAAGCAAATCATTTGCCTTGTGTCTCATTTGTTTTGAAGTTTTGTATAGATAAATTAGTCAATATTTTATTTTCTGTCCTTGCATCTACAATAAATTGTCCATTTTATGACCTTTACTTATCCGACAGCTAATCTAGAAGGAATGTTTTCCCTGATCGTAAATTTGTTCCAAATCTGCTTTCTTAGGCTTTGCAGAATTCTAATTGCAGCTTTCATCCTATAGAGGGCTCAAAAGTACTTCTATAAACCTAGGAATTCTATAGAGTCATTATTAGGAATTATGAAATCATCAATTTGTCTACACAGCATTACTGCATAATAGTATATCTTCATTGATCTGCAGAAAATCTGCCCAATAAGTTGGGCTAATGTCCAGGAATCACTAGACTGTAATAATGATAGGAAAGGTATATCAGTAGCAGGAATCAATCCTGAGAAGAGATCTAGATGAAGACCCTGCAATTCAGTGTTTACCCATTGCAGCCATGCAAAAGGACGGCCCCAGAAAACTTACTTGCATGCCTTTAACCTTTCCTAGATGGC
Organism: Grammomys surdaster; assembly: GCF_004785775.1. Classification (NCBI taxonomy): domain Eukaryota; kingdom Metazoa; phylum Chordata; class Mammalia; order Rodentia; family Muridae; genus Grammomys; species Grammomys surdaster. The sequence continues at coordinate 8,907,768 of NW_021604618.1, read as the reverse complement.
TCCTGACAGGGACTGAGTGCTTGTAGTGTGGATGCTGTCGTTTGAGTCTGAAATGTCCTCCATAGGTCTGTGTGTTAAGAGCTGGGATCCAGCTACGGCACTGTGAGGAGGGGAGGGTCATTGGAAACTGCTCTTTGAGGGAATTGGGGTCCCCACCCACTTCTTTATTCTCATTTTCTGTCTTGGCTGAACTGAGCAACTTTTTCAGTTATATGGACCCTGCCATTATGTGCAGCTAGCCACAAACCCAAAAGGAAGGGTCCAGTAGATCAGAGGCTAGAAATTCCAAACCTGTAAGCCAGCTTCCCACTCCAAATGGTTTTTGAGATCCAGCCTCATGTAGCCCAGGCTGGCCTCAAATTCTCTCTGTACCTAAGGATAACCTTGAACTTGAAGCTTCATCATGTCTCCATTTTCAAAGTACTTGGTTACAACAGCCCTGTACTACCATGCCCAGCTCCCGGCTTGTATGTGTGTGTGTGTGTGTATGTATGTATGTATGCATGTATGTGTGTATATATATATATATTAATTATTATTTTTTTTGAGCCAAGTTCTCACTCCATAGACTAGGCTGGCCTTTGCAGGTTTGATGCAAACTCAGTAGTCTAACTGCCTTAGCCTCTGAGTGCTGTGATGACTGGTGTAAGCTACCACACCCAACAACTTTTTCTCTTGTGTTGATTTATCTCCAGTATTCCTGAGAGCAGTAGAAAACTAACAGAGACTGCTAACATGGTTTTTATTTACTGCAGTTTCTTTATTTTCTTCTGCAGGATTTTTGGTTTATGTTTTCAGTTATTCTGGTAAAGATGGACTAGGGATTTGCTTTTTGTCATTCTGTCAATATTGGCATGGCTCTAAATTATGTGAAGCTAGTGTTAGGTTATGTTATTTAAAAATGTATGTGGTCATGTCTAAGGCAAGAGTATTTTTCTCAAGTTTTCAAGGAGCCAGAAGCTGCTAAAAAAGACCCAGGTTTCACTTCTAGCTCTTATGTTGGGTTACTGACAACTGCTTATAACTCCAGCTCCAGGAAATTCAATGTTTTTTCTTCTCTTTGGATACCAGCACTCAAATGCATATAGATATATCTACACACACACAATTCTTTTAAAAATTATTTTTTAAATTGATGTTTGAACCAAGCAATGGTGGCACATGCCTTTAATCCCATCACTCAGGAGGCAGAGGCAAGTGGATCTCTTGAGTTCAAGGTCAGCATGGTCTACAGAGAGAGTTGTAGGACAACCAGGGCCACACAGAGAAACCCTGTCTCGAAACAGTTGATGTTTGAGTTTCACTGAAAAGTAATTGAAATTTAGATTGGGATTAGGTTAAAATTTCTAACAATTTCTTAAAGGACTCTAAATGTGTTTCTGTCATTTTTACTACATATAGATATATAAAGCAATGTTCTTGGTATAGACAGTTACAAAATCACAATGTTGTTCATCTTTGAAAAACAATGAAGATACTATTATGTACTTCAGTATCAACTATTCAGCCAAGAGTTAATTACTTATATAAAACATTTTAATAAGCATATCTATCTTATCAGCATGCAAATTCTCTCTCTCTCTCTCTCTTTCTCTTTCTCTCCCCAAAACATGGTTTCTCTGTATAACTTTTTTTTTACATTTTATTTATTTTTTTAATTGGATGTTTTATTTACATTTCATATGTTGTCCCCTTACCCCATCCCCCTCTGTATAACTTTAGTAGTCCTGAAACTCACTCTGTAGACCTGGCTGGCCTTTAATCTACAGAGATTTGCCAGCCTCTATCTCCCAAGTTCCGAGATTAAAGTCATGTACCAATGACACCAGCTGAGTGTCGTTCTTTATGTTTGTTTGTTTTTGAGAGAGAGTTTTTCTGTGTGCCCCTACTTGTCCTGGAACTCATTCTGTAGACCTTTGATCTCAGAGATCTGCCTGCCTCTGCCACCTGAGTGCCGGGATTAAAGGCCTGGACCACCACCACCTGGCTGTTGTTGTTTTGTATATGCATGTCTTGTTTTAGAAATGTTAAACTGAGTAGTGGTGGTACATGCCTTTAATCCCAGCACTTAGGAGATAGAGACAGGCAGATCTCTGTGAGTTCAAGGATAGCCTGGTCTACAAAGCAAGTTTCAGGACAACCAAAGCTATAAAGAGAAACCTTGTCTCAGAAAACCAGAAAAGAAATATTTTATTAAAATATTATGCTTGAAAAAAAAAATACTGTGCTTGCCCACTGACTACATATATAGACGCATGAGTGTGTCAGTCTCTCTATGTGTGTTTGTATTTGAGTCTATTTCTGAATTCTTTGTCAATCTATATGTCTATATATGTAAAACCTTATAGTCTTGATAATTAGCTTGCAGAAAGTCTTGAAATCACCATAGATCTTCTAGCTGCCTTTGTACAGTAGTCTTGGCTCTCTGGGTCTTTTGCATTTCCATATAAATTTTAGAATCAATTGGGAAATTTCAAAAAAGTCTGCTGGGATTTTGGTTAGAATATATTTAGAAATGTTAAACTGAGTAGTGGTGGTACATGCCTTTAATCCTGGCACTTGGGAGATAGAGACAGGCAGATCTCTGTGAGTTCAAGGAAAGCCTGGTCTACAAAGCAAGTTTCAGGACAACCAAAGCTATACAGAGAAACCTTGACTTAAGTCAATATATTGACTTAGAGGAAATTGACATCTCTATTATATCAAGAATTGAAAAAAAATATTACGTAGGTTTTATTTTAGATATTTGTTATATCTTACCAATATGAATGACATTAATTTTATTTTTATTTTGCATTAGTATTTTCTGAAAATGCTGAGCATTTTTTTGAGAATGAATACTTCTACAACTACAAATGATTTCTTTTTTTAAACGGGATATGGCCCACTGTTAGATTTGATTCCCCTTTCAGTGGCAGTGAGGATCAAAGGAAGCAAACACAGTTGGAAGGAAATGTAATTTTTTTTTTCACCTGGAAACTTTTCATCTGTTAAACCCTGTACAAAACAGTGGCATTGTTTATCTGTCTTTTAAATTTTATTTATTTATTTACATCCCAAACACTGCTCCCACCCTCACCTCGTTACCTGTTTTTAAGGTGAGACCTTATATATAAAACCCAGGCTGGCCTTGAACTTCTGATTCTACTGCCTCTACGTTTCCTAATTCCAGAATTGTAAATCAGTGACTCCTCCTCCTCCTGCTCTTCTTCCTCCTCCTTTTCTTCTTCCTGCTCTTCTTCTTCTTCTTCCTCCTCTTCTTCCTCATCCTCCTCTTCTTCCTCCTCTTCTTTGTCCTCCTGCTAGTACTTTTTTGCTTGTTTCTGAGAGGATTTCTCTGCGTAGCCTTGGCTGTCCTGCAACTAGCTCTAGCCTTGAACTCACAGAGATTTACTTGCCTTTGCCTCCTGAGTATTGGGATTGAAGGCATGCTTCATTAAGCTAACTTTTTATTTATTTTCCATTGAGCAATCTTAGTGGGAATCATGTTTTGTGTGTTATATAAATGCGTGTTACTTTTAGGATTCTAGGTGAAAGGCAACTAAGACAAAGCTAGGTCTGTTGTTTGAAATGCTGGGGTAGAGTTCTCCCTGCAGCGGCCATCGCTGGCCTTAACCTAACAGACTTCTTACACTGCTTTCTGTTACAGCAAGTCCTCCTCGGCTTGTCACTGTAGAGGAACTTCTAGAAACAGCAAAAGGAGTCACCAACATGGCTCTAGCCCATGAAATTGTGGTAAATGGAGACTTCCGGATTAATGCTGTTGAATTACCCGAAGGCAGGTGCGTGTGTGGACTTGTGTTCTAGAGCATTTCCCAGTTCTGGGAATGGCTTTTCACTCGGTGCCAGTGTGTTTACATTCTTTCTTTTGTATATCAATGTTTAAAATATTTCTTGGTCTGGAGTGACTGTTGTGATCATGGGTCTGAAAGCCACGTGTCCTCAGGATAAGTAAGGGCTCTGGGGTCTTTGATGCCAGCTTTTCTCTATTAGGACATAGTCGCTACTTTCTGTTTTCAGTGTTGTCAGTGCACTGGTTCACTTCTGTTGACTGTGGCATCCTACCCTTGTCATCTAATTCCCATCCTTTGTGAAGGCAGGGAAGCCACGGGAGGTGGCACGTGTCCATAATCCCAACACTTGAGAAGTAGAGGCAGGAGGATCAGTTCAAGGCCATCCTCAACTCTGTATAGGTTAGAAGCCAGCAAGGCTACAGTGAGCCCTGTGTCAAAAACCAAGAGAACGAGACAAACGATGAAGGCTGGAGGGACGGCTCAGTAGTTAAGGGTTCTCACTGCTGCTGCAAGAGGGCTTGAGTACACTTCCAGGCACCTGTGCTGGACAGTGTACAGTCATCTGTAACTCCATTTCCACAGAGATCCATTGCCTCTGGCTCTGTAGGCACCTGTGTTCACATATGTGTATCATAGGAACTTGCTGAAGTCAGAGAAATGAAAAATTACCTACTCTGAATTCTCTAGCCTTTCAGAAATTTAAAATTTGTGTGTGAGTGTTTTTTCTGCATGTATTTATGTACATCATGTGCATGTGTGGTGTCCACCAGGTCAGAAGACAGTGTTGGATCTCCTGGACCTAGAGTTATGGATAATTGCGAGCCACCTTGTGGGTGCTGAGAAGTAAATCCACATCTGCTGCTGAGGCATCGCTCCAGCACTCCAGCCTTTTCTTTATGGCATTGTGGTGTGCTAATCACTGGATTCATGTTGGCTACTAAGTGAGGTGAAAGCCACTTTTCTTAAGAGGCAGAGTTGCTGGGCGGTGGTAGCGGATGCCTTTAATCCCAGCAGTTGGGAGGCAGAGGCAGGCAGATTTCTGAGTTCGAGGCCAGCCTGGTCTACAGACTGAGTTCCAGGACAGCCAGGGCTATGCAGAGAAACCCTGTCTCAAAAAAACAAAAAATAAAACAAAACAAAAAAAAAAAGAGGCAGAGAAAATAGTGTGTCATCAGCTTATGTCTGCTACACATTTCCTTGGTTCCTATGGTTTTAAAGATTTGTTACTTTACAGCCATAGAATTTATGATTTTGAAAGTGATTTTAAACACAGACATATATAATATTTGTTTTTTAATTTTTCCTGTTGTCTTTAGCTTGGAGAAGAGAGTAAAGGAGATTGTACATAAAGCATTCTGGGATTGCTTGAGTGTCCAGCTAAGTGAAGACCCCCCAACATATGACCATGCCATCAAACTTGTAGGAGAGGTCAAGGAGGTAAGACTAAGAATTAGTGGTGCCTAGGGAATATTCTTTTTTTTTTTTTTAAGATTTATTTATTTTATTTATGAATATATTGTAGCTGTCTTCAGACACACCAGAAGAGGGCATCCAATCTCATTACGGATGGTTGTGAGCCACCATGTGGTTGCTGGGATTTGAACTCAGGACCTCTGGAAAAGCAGTCAGTTCTCTTAACCGCTGAGCCATCTCTCCAGCCCCCAGGAATATTCATTGTTACTATGAATATAATAACAGTTACATAGTTATAGAAAACTAAAGAAATGGAGTGCCCCAAAGTTAAATGATTTGAAGGAATTTGAATTGAGTACTTGACTCAGCCACTGCTGCCCTTTAAAGTCTTTTTTTTTTCAACCAAGCCACGATAACCAGAAGGTTCTACTTTTGTACAACAACAACAACAAAAAAAACGTTCGTATTGCTTAGAGACTACAAAACTTGCATCATGAAATAGAGTATTTATAAATTTCTAGTAAGTAACATTAAACTTATATTAACCAAAAAGTAATTACACCTTGGGGTAGAAAAGGCTGGAGATGCAAGGACTTTTCTGCAGTGACTTTAACCTTTACACTGAAGAATTGTTACCTGGGAAAGTTAGAATCAGTGGTTGGCTCACAGGCTTCCATAGCAACTGACCGTTCCTTTGCTTCTCATTGATCAGTTTTAGACAAACATGGTAATGCTGACCAGGATCCTAGCACTTGGGAAGCTGGATAGCTAGCTTGTGGACAGCACATCGAGACCCTGTCCCAAAGAACAAGCACCAAGCAATAAACTTCTTGCATCCAGGAGATTGCTAGAATACAAACAAAGCTTAAATAGCTATTTTAAATGATTCATGTGCATGTTTGTAGATTTGTTAAACAAGAGGCTGAAATATGGGCGTTATAATAGCAGTTGGTGATCCTTTTTGAATAGTAATAAATCCTTCATGTATAATTAAAATGATTCCTGACTGAGAATCTGATTAAACTTAGCTATGCTCTCTTGTAGACTCTGTTATCTTTCTTGCTGCCTGGTCACACGAGACTAAGAAACCAGATAACAGAAGTCTTGGATCTGGAACTGATAAAACAAGAAGCGGAGAATGGGGCCCTAGACATTTCCAAGCTGGCAGAATTCATTATTGGCATGATGGGGATATTGTGTGCACCTGCTCGAGATGAGGAGGTTAAAAAACTAAAGGACATTAAGGAAATAGTGCCTCTTTTCAGGTATGGAATGTGTCCATCACAATACTTCTAGTTGAAAACCAATTGCAGATTTACATTTCCTGAAGCCTAGGAACTCAGTCATTTTAAAAGTGTTTCTGAAACAAACATCTAAAACACAGAAATGTAGAAGTTTTATCACTAACTGCCACTGTTTTTGTAGCACTAAGAGGCTACGGTAGGATCTTGAGTTCAAATCCTGTTTGGGGCACATAGTGAAATACTGTCTTTAAAAATTAATGAGAAGCCGGGCGGTGGTGGCGCCCGCCTTTAATCCCAGCACTTGGGAAGCAGAGGCAGGTGGATTTCTGAGTTCAAGGCCAGCCTGGTCTATAGAGTGAGTTCCAGGACAGCCAGAGCTACACAGAGAAAAACTTTGTCTCGGAAAATCAAAAAAAAAAAAGATGAATGAGGGCTGGAGAGATGGTTCGGTGGTTAAGAGTGTTGGGCTGCTCTGCTGGAGGACCCAGGTTCAATTCCCAGCAACACATGGCAGTTCACAACTATCTATAACTCCAGTACTCCAGTTCAGGGGATCTGACACCCTCATACAGACATACGTGTAGGCAAAATCCCAATGCATATAAAATAATCATTTGAGTATGGCTGAACTGAATGAATAAGTAAAACAAACAAGAGAGACAGAAGTGCTTCTTAGTTCCAGCTGCTTGTGGCTGTGATGATTTACGTCGTTCAGTCTGTTGACTTTTTATAAGAGATCCGGGCTTTTGAAAACACCCCGTGAGCATGTTTGGGGTTACTCTAAATCAGCAGCTGCCCATGGGTAGCTTCCCTGTGGGTAGTCTTAGAGAACCGATGGGAGTGTTTGCAGTAGAGATGGCATGCCTCTGAGGATCTGTTAGCTGGACAGAATAGTGGGGGACAGGCTCCCGTGACCCTGTGCGAAGGCTGTGGTTCTAAAGGGCCATGGACCTGTGAGCACATTTGATCCTAGCCCTGCTTTTGTGCAGGGCCATAGCTACACCTGAACCTCGGGTTCTTAACTGCCTCCTGCAGGTGGACACTTAGTCCATAGTCATGGTGTAGGCCAGACAGGATGGAAGGCAGTCTCAGAAGCAGGTCAGGGGTTTGTCCTTTGGGGACAGAGTATGAGCTAGCAATTATGTCACTGAACTAGAGCATAAAATAATTCTTAAAACCGAAACTGGGATAAGCAGGAAGAAGAAAGGAGAAAAGTTAAGTTGTGTTTTGTTTTGTTTGAGACAGTGTCTCTCTGTGTACCTTTGGCTGTTCTGGAATACCACCTGTAGACCAGGCTGGTTTTGAACTTCCAAAGATCCTCCTTCTGCCTTCATAGTGCTTGGATTATATGTATGAGCCCCTCATTCTTTGCTTAGAAAATGAATTAACCTATGTAAGCATGAAGATGAAGGCGCTCCAGCTCAGGTCGAGATCTCTGTCCTTCCTCAGTCTGCCAGGAGGGCTGGCCTGAGAACCAAGGAACAAGTTCTAGGCTGGAAAGGCAGTGTCAAGATTAGGATGTTTAAAAAAACACCTTAAAATTTTGCAGTCTTTCAAGCCATTAGTTAAGAGTTTGTTGTACTTTTTAGAAAAGATTTTTGTTTTTAGTTGTATGTGTGTCTGTCTGTCTGAGTATGTGCATAGGAGTGCTGATGCCTCAGTCTCTTTAAAATGCTCAGTCTCTAAAATCCCCAAATCTCTTTCAAAGACTCAATCTCTCAACTGTTGGATGTTATAAAAATCATAATTAAATTAAATACTTCAAGAGGGAAGAGCCAGCATAGTCACAAACAGATCAAAGCAAAACCAAACTGCAACTGTATAAATCTCTCAATGTCTAGTGTTTGGGATTTGCTCCTGATATTTTGGGCTCCTCCAAAGGGCCTGAGCCATCTGCCCTATACAATACACAGAGCTTGTCTTCTAGGTGCAGGCTGGCTCCACTCTACCATGGCTGCTGCTGTTCTTGGTGGTTGTTCCATGGTATTGGCATCTCCAAAATGCTGGGGTCCTCTGCAGCTGGGATGGACATTGACCAGTAGCCTCTCCTGGGCTCTCATGATGCACAACCTCAGCTTTCCTTATGTCTCCTTCAGTCCTGTGGCTTCTACTGCTGTTCTGGCTCTACCTTCACCAGTGGCCTCTCCTGGCCCCTCCCAGTCCCAAGCCTCAGTTGCTTTCCTTGATCCCTTCACGCCGTGATCAAGTTCAACCTGTCATCTCTTCACAGTACCAAATTCAGCTGCTAGTATGAGGGACAATATTGGTCACCTGGAGAACACAGCTTCTGTGTACTGACTCTGTTGAAACATTTCCCAGAAGATTTCACCTTAGTGGTGTTGGTTTCTTTTCTTTTTTTTTCTTTTTTTTTGGGGGGGGGGGTTTCAAGACAGGGTTTCTCTGTGTAGTCCTGGCTGTCCTGGAACTCACTCTGTAGACCAGGCTGGCCTCAAACTCGTGATGTTGATTTCTTAATCACCACAAATTTCTTAGCTCTAGCAACCCAGCATCAATTGTCCCAGTAATGCAAAGGTTTTACTTCAGTGTTTCTGGTCTCTTGTTAATCACAGCTGATTCTTCACCCCTGGCTAACCAGAACCACAGATTGTCAACTCAAAGTAGCAAACAGCCTTGATAGTGTCATTAAGTAACTCTCCAACTTCCCTCTGGAACGTCACAGGCCGGGCCTCCATCATCTGCATTGCTCTCAACAGCTTCCAAGCTCCCACAGAAAAGTGCACTGAGCTTTGAACACTCAATGGTGTTTCTAGCCCAAAGTTCCAAAGTCTTTCCACAGTTCTCCCCAAATATGGTCAGGTCTGTCACAGCGATACTCCAGGATCCTAGTACCAGTTTGTCTTAGGGTTCCTATTGCTGTGGTGAGACACTATGACCAGAAGCAACTTGAGAAGGAAAGGGTTATTTTATTCACAGTTCCATATGACAGTTCATCATGCAAAGCAGCGAGGGCCAGGACCTGGAGGTAGGAGCTGATGCAGAGGCTCTGGAGGAGTTGCTTTGCTTAGCCTGCTTTTTATTTTTATTTTTATTTTTATTTTTATTTTTAAGCCTACTTTTGTATAGAACCCAAGACTATCATCAGCCCAGGGATGGCACTTTCCACAGTGGTCTGGGACCTCACCCATCAATCACTATCTAAGAAAGTGCCCTACAGACTTGCCCACTGCCCAATCTCATGTAGGCATTTTCTCAACTGAGGCTCCCTCTTTTCTGATGACTCTAACTTGTGTCAAGTTGACATAAAACTAGCCAGCACAGGTACTCTGAAAGAGCAGGAAGTGCTGTTAACCACTGAGCCATCTCTCCAGTCCCCCAAATTCATTTTCTTTTTTTTTTCTTTTTCTTTTTTTTAAAAGATTTTTATTTATTTATTTATTATATGTTAAGTACACTGTAGCTGTCTTCAGACACCCATATGAGAGTATCAGATCTCATTGTAGATGGTTGTGAGCCACCATGTGGTTGCTGGGATTTGAACTCATGACCTCTAGGAGAGCAGTCAGTGCTCTTAACCGCTGAGCCATCTCACCAGCCCCCAAATTCATTTTCTTAATCCATTTTTCTCATGGTTTCCCAGATTGCTTTTGCTGTCCCTTCTAAGATGAAACACATATCTCTTTTCCTTTAAACTATGCTTACGTCATGACTGCCTGCTTCTACATTTTTTTCTCTTTTTTTTTCAGGGCAATATTTTCTGTGTTGGACCTAATGAAAGTGGACATGGCCAACTTTGCTATCAGTAGCATCAGGCCACACCTCATGCAGCAGTCAGTCGAATATGAGAGGAAGAAGTTTCAGGAAGTGTTGGAGAAGCAGCCGAGTGAGTAGCTCTGTTTTTCATCGTTTGGCTTCTGTCTTGTAACCCATGACATAAAAGCCAGTGACTGTGTGGAACCCGAGGCAGGAATGTGTGGAAGGAGTGTGCTCTGAGGAAGGAGAAGCATGGATGCTGTCAAGCATCAAAAACAAAATAACGAGAAATGAACTCAGCCGACAAGCAAGAGCTATGTGGGCAGGACTTGAGAGTAAAAATGGACAGAATGAAGATTACTAGATTAAATTTCTATTTTTCCCCAAGGAAAACATCAGTTTCAGCTAAATTATATTTCAGGTCTTGCTCTTTGTCCTTGGTGACAAATCTCTGTTAGTTGCTGGGAATTGAACTCAGGATCTCTGGAAGAGCAGTCTCTTAACCACTGAGCCATCTCTCCAACCCAGAAAAGGGCATTTTTTACAAGCCTCATGTGACTTCAGGTAAACAACTGACTGAGTCTAGTACAGTTCTGTTTATAGGATACTTTCAGATGCAGTGTGTGTTGGATTTCATGTAGCACAGCTTTGCTGATGAGATGAAAATGGCAGCCTGTATAGATCTTGTTGCCTGACCCGGTTGGTTAACTCAGTAGCTACAGACGTTAATTCCTGTAGCCTTATCTTGGAAGTTAGGGGCCAGGAGGAATGGAAAGAGAGGAGAGTAGAAGTAGCGGGAGAAGACTGGCTGACACACTTCAGTCTGTCCGGGGCCATGGTCTTCTAGGCTAAAGAGCATGGCAGAGTCAGGTGCCAGAAGCTCAGCTGCCATGGGAGAGTCATTGCTGCATAGGAGCCTACCTAGAGTCATCACAGTCTAGTACTTGTCCACCATTTCAAGGTTTCCAGAGCCTGAATGCCACAGAGAAAGGCTGTCTCTAGAAGGCTAAAGGCAGGATGAGCCCATGTATATCAGCAGACAGGACCAAAGTGAGAACTTTGTGAAGAGGACAGAGTTGCATCGTTTGCACCAGGGAGGAGCTGACAGGAGCTGTAAGCCCAGCTCCTGCTTGGTTTGAAGGAGGCTTCCTCCAGGGCTGCACCTCTCCCAAGAAGCACTTACTCAGAATGTGGAGGACACTGGTGTTCTGATAGGTACCAGTGTATTACTCAACTTAGGAAAGCAGAGAGAGCATAGAGGCCACTGAGAGACATCTGAGGGCCCCACTGACATGCTCCCCCTGAGGTGAGTTACCCCAGAAACAAGGCTGTGTGTAAACCTAATATGTAAGCCCTCAGTGTAAATGCTGTGCTATACAAAGGGACTCCAGCTGGTGTCATGTCCTGTTTGTCTGCGAGCCAGAAGTTTTACCATCCCATTGAGCCAAAGTCAACGTGGGCTTCCAGCCACATTGAATGTGGTCACTACTAGAGAAAAGAGTATGTAGGAAGGATGCAGGCAAGGAGGGATGGAAAGGCCAGGCCCTTGCTCTGTCAGCTGAGGCAGGTGTCACGCATTTCTTTACAGTAGGAGTCTCTTGTTCAGATTTGTCTGAGGCCACGAAGCTAGCGATGAGCAGTATGGTGATGTGCAGTCAGTTCTGCGGGTTCCAGAGTTCACTCTCTACTCTGAGTTTTGTTGTAGAAACACTCTTCATTAAGGTAATTTTAAAAAGTGTCCCTGCAGATGTCAGGGTGATGAGTGTAGCCCTGCTTTCCAGACTCCCTGGACTTTGTCACCCAGTGGCTGGAGGAGGCCTCAAATGACTTGTTGACTCAGAAGTACAGACATGCCCTGCCAGCTGGAGGAGCTGCTGCTGGCTCTGGGGATGCTCCACTGCTGACCCCTATTTCTGTCCAGAATTATGCCTACTTGAAGCTTCTGAAATGGGACCACTTCCAGAGACCGTTCCCTGAGGTAGGTGCTGCTGGCACTTTAACCACTCACACCTTGTCTCAAGTTGCTCAGGTTTTTTTTTGTTTCGTTTTGTTTGTTTGTTTGTTTGTTTTTTGTTTTTGAAAGAATTTTGTTATTCTGATACAAATCACATACCAAAAATGTCTTCACTTGAACTGTAACTACTATTAATTTTCCGCGTATAAAGTAGTGGTTTTCAGAGTGACATTTCCTATGTTGTCCTTTGCTCATCCTCACCCGTATTACTGTTCCTTCTCTTTCTCTCTTCTGATTGGCTTTACATTTGTTTATGAGCCTTCGTTTTCTTCTCTGTCTCTCTCCCTCTCTTTCTCTGTGTATGTGTACATTCTACATATGAGAAAATATGAAATGTGATCTTTCTTTCCCCTGCCCTCATTCTCTCTCGTTCTCCTCCCTTTGTGTTTTTGAGACAGGGGCTTTCCATGTACCCTTGGCTGTCCTGGAGCTTGCTATGTATTCCTGGCTAGTCTTTTTTGTTTGTTTGTCTGTTTGTTTGTTTTTTGTCAGGGTTTCTTTGTGTAGTCCTGGCTGTCCTGGAACTCACTCTGTAGACCCGGCTGGCCTCAAACTCAGAAATTCACCTGCCTCTGCCTCCCAAGTGTTGGGACTAAAGGCGTGCACCACCACCGCACACTGCCCGGCTGCCAAGCCATTTTCTTAAGTTACTTCTCCAGCACCATTGCTGTCTGCTCCTTGCCATAATGATACAGACTAACTCTCCAAAAGTATAAGCAAGTCCCCAGTTAAATGCTTTCTTTTGTAAGAATTGCCTTGGTTGTGGGGTGTCTTCACAGCAATAGAACAGCGACTGTACTGGCTGCTTTTATGTGTTAACTTGACACAAGCTGGAGTTATCACAGAGAAAGGAGCCTCAGTTGAGGAAATGCGTCCATGAGATCCAGCTGTAAAACATTTTCTCAATTGGTGATCAAGGGGGGAGGTCCCATTGTGGGTGGTGCCATCCTGGGGCTGGTAGTCTTGGGTTCTATAAGAAAGCAAGCTGAGCAAGCCAGGGGAATCAAGCCAGTAAGTAACATCCCTCCATGGCCTCTGCATCAGCTCCTGCTTCCTGACCTGCTTGAGTTCCAGTCCTGACTTCCTTTGGTGATGAACAGCAATGTGGAAGTGTAAGCTGAATAAACCCTTTCCTCCCCAACTTGCTTCTTGGTCATGATGTTTGTGCAGGAATAGGAACCCTGACTAAGACAATAATTTCCTATCCCTCATGGCTCTTGACAACTACCATTTTACTGCAAGTGTACAGATTTAATAACTCTGGGAGTTTAATTTTTATCTTTCTGTTTGTTTTGACTTTTTTCTGACAGGGTCTTCTGTAGCCCAGATTGGCCTTGAACTTCCAGTCTTAGCCTTCCAAATGCTATGATGACAGGCCCAGCCTGTCCAGGTGCTTTGTGTCCATGGAATCATGCCACGTTTATCCTTTTGTGCCTGGCCTACTTACGATGTCTTCTAGGCTCATCGTGTCAGCCTCCCACTGTGTGGACACAGCTCATTCCCTTCCCAGCTGTGACTGGCCGCGTACTGTGTGGACATGTAGCATCAACTCTATAGCTTGTATCATGGGTTGCAGTTTCTGGGTAGACCCCAGGCACACCACTTTGAGAAACTGCTCCCCTGTTCTCACAGCCCCACCAGCAGTGTGAAGTGCCTCCTGTCTGTACTACTGAACTTTTTATACTGTTTTTATTCAATTTGTCATGATTTAAAAAAAAAAAAGGTGTTACATACCTTTAATCTCTGAGTTCAAGTCCAGCCTGGTCTACAGAACAAATTCCAGGACAGCTAGGGCTACATGGAGAAACCCTGTCTTGAAAAACCATAAAACCAAAACCAAAAAAACTGATTTTTTGCTTCACAGCTTGTTCTCCAAAAACTCCTGCCACTCCCACAGAGAGCATTATAATAAGCAGGTCTAGCTGCAAGAACCATTCAAGAAGGTGACTAATGAGGGGTTCCCCACTTGTCTGGCAGAAACCGGTCTAGTGTGTGGCTTCCTCTGTCATCTCTGAGGGCACTTGTTCCTTTTTCCAGCTTTAGACCTACAGCTTCTGTAAATGTCTTTGTCATGGTCCCCATGTTTCATTTTAAGAGCTGTAAGCTTCCCTTCTTGCCTGAGTTCCCTGTTGGTACTAAAGGGGACCTAAAGGTGGTATTGGCTTGTTGGAAAGCGTGACTCTGGGTAGTGCCATAAGAGCTTCTGGAGGGAAGTTCTCGACCTGACATTTCTTACAATTGGGAAGATGGCATTTTTTTACTGGGACTGCACATCTGTTACTGGCAATCAGCTGCAGAGATCTTCTGCATCCTGAAGTCAAGTCCTGTTAACGTTAAGTGACAAGTGACATTGTGCCCACATGAGCAGTGAGATAAAATGGAAGCTGTTAATGAAGAAGGACCTCAGTCTTCTGAGAAGTCTGGGCTTTGACTCCCATTTTCTGGTTATTGTTTTCAACACTGTAGCCCAATCTCAAACTCTGGTTGATCCTCCTGCCTCAATGTTTCAGGGTTACAAACATAGACCACATCTAGCTTTTTACAGCAGGTTCCTCTCTCTCTCTCTCTCTCTCTCTCTCTCTCTCTCTCTCTCTCTCTCTCCTTATTTTATGTGAGTACACAGTCACTCTCTTCAGACACACCAGAAGAGGGCATCAGATCCCATTATAGATGGTTGTGAGCCATCATGTGGTGGTTGCTGGGAATTGAACTCAGGACCTCTGGAAGAATAGTCAGTACTTTTAACTGCTGAGGCATCTCTCCAGTCCCCACCAAAGAGCTTCTTAAAGCTTGTTTGATGAACCTGTGAAAACTCAGATCTGGGCCAGGCATGGTGGTGCACACTTTTAACCCCAGTGCTCTGAAGGCAGAGGTAGGTAGATCTCTGTGAGTTTGAGGCCAGCCTAGTCTACAGAGTGAGTTCTAGGACAGCCACAGCTATATGGTGAGATCCTGTCCCCAAGCCTACCTACCACCAAAAGAATACAAAAACCTCTGAACTGAATCATCTTTTTGACCTTGTTGCTCTTCCCTCATCTCCTCTGCAGTCTCTGGTAGGCAGGCCCAGTTCTTGGCGCTTCTTCATGCTATGTGTATGAGGATGAATAATTGTTGGCTCTGCTTCACGATTTTCCCATCTATCAGCATAGGTGACTTCCTGGTTTGTGGGGGTTAAAGATGAGGTCTCAGGTCTTGGATGTTTCCCTTTCAAATCTGGGACAGTCAGTTCTGGACACATAGGAAGTCATCGGCCACCCTAGCTCCATCTTCTTACCCTTCCTTCCTGCTTCTGTGCCTCTCACTGATGGAGTAGTGGCATTCAGTTATTCCTCTGCTGGTCGGGTTTCTTCATCCTTCAAGAGGCTGTTCAAAGAGAACTCCCTTTTTGTATAGTGTCAGAGAGTAAAGGCACTTGCCTGAGGTCATGGTCCTGTGAAATCTTGGGTTTATTGCCATACCTGTCTCAGCTAATGCGTGGTGCTGTTCCAGCTCTGAAAGGAATCCAGCAAATCTCAAAGGGCGCCTCAAAGCAGGTGGAGGTGTGGCTCTACTGTCCTCTGCTGGCCAGCTTGAATTTCTGCTCAGCAGTGCCATGTGTGTTTATTGCAGACAGTTTTGATGGACCAGTCTCGTTTCCAAGAGCTCCAGCTGCAGTTGGAGCAGCTAGCCATCCTGGGGGCTGTGCTGCTGGTCACATTCAGTACCGCTGCACCTGGAATTTCTGGGCATGCCGACTTTGCTGAGAAGCTCAAGATGATGGTGAAGATTCTGCTAACAGACATGCATCTGCCGTAAGTGGCTGGGGCCCTACAGTGGATGGACTTGTAGTGGACAGTGGGAGTTTCCCAGTGTAAGGCCACTAGGAGATTAGAGAAGACTTTGCCAACCTGAAGTTTATTTATGCCTGTCAAGTCCGAGTTACAGGTAACTATAGACTTAACAAGGCTCCAGGATTGTGGTTTTCAAATGTCTGTGCTCAGAGCCCACAGTGAGCAAACTGGCTGTGACCAGAACATTCTAACACAAATAGAACCTAAGTTTACCTATGTTTAACCTGTTTTCTAACTTAATCTTACTAACAAATCACCACACTGACTTGCTCTCCCTACCAACTGCAGTAAAAACCATGTTCTTAGAGAAACCAGTGGAACGTAGACCCTGGGCCCAGGACAGCCAGTTGCTTCCAGTTCCCAGGGGCTCTTGGAAGATAAAGATCAGAGAAGAAACAAACCCTACCCCTCAGGGCACGCCCATAACATTAACTTCCTGCCCCTTGCACATACCTTATAGACATGTTGTATCTGCCATTTTTCTCATGTATCAAACTTAATATTGTGAAATCTCTAGCAGGTGCTCCCTCAACAAAACCAGTACGTGACTCCCATTCTTCACAACAAGTACGGTGGGTTTGAATAGTTGAGTAAGCCCTGTGTCTGACATGGCCCAGTGCAGAGACTCTAACATCTGTCTTAGAGTTTCTGTTGCTGGGAAGAGACAGCATGGCTAGAGCACCTTTTTTTTTTTTTTTTTTTTTTTTTTTTTTTTTTTTTTTGAGGCAGGGTTTCTCTGTGTAGTCCTGGCAGTCCTAGAACTCACTCTGTAGACCAGGCTGGCCTTGAACTGACTCCTGAGTGATTAAAGGCTTGTGCCGCCATGGCACTGCCTGGTGATCACAGAAACTCTTATAAAGGAGCTCATTTAACTGGGGCTAGTTTACAGTTCAGAGATTTAGGCCATTATTGCCAAGGCAGAAAGCATGGTAACACACAAGCAGACATGGTGCTGGGGAGAAACCAAGAGTTCTCTGTCTGAGAAGCAGGAAGAGAGAGAGCCACTGGCCTTGACTTGGGCGTTTGCAACCCCAAAGCACAGCAACAAGGCTATACCTCCTCTTTTTTTTTTTTTTTTTTTTTTTGGTTTTTCGAGGCAGGGTTTCTCTGTGTAGCCCTGGCTGTCCTGGAACTCACTCTGTAGACCAGGCTGGCCTCGAACTCAGAAATCCGCCTCCCAAGTGCTGGGATTAAAGGCATGTGCCACCTAATGCCACCCCCTAAAGCACTATGAGTCTGCAGGGGCCATTTTTTTTTTAAAGATTTATTTATTGTATATGAATACACTGTAGCTGTCTTCAGATACACCCCAGAAGAAGACATTGGATCTTATTACAGATGGTTGTGAGCCACCATGTGGTTGCTAGGAATTGAATTCAGGACCTCTGGAAGAACAATCAGTGCTCTTAACCACTGAGCCATCTCTCCAGCCCCTTGTGGGGGCCATTCTTATTCAGACCACCACATCATCCTTACAGCAGGAAGAGCTTATACTGCTAAGCTTGTCCAGTGTGTGTGTGGTCAGTGCCATGTGGAGCGTTTTCCCATGTTGTGACAAGCAGGCTGAGGACACTGCCGGTCTGAGGCCTACCCCAATGCTGTTGCTCAGGTGGAACTGTACCCTCTATTTCAATGCCCACTTCTAGGGAGCCCTGGCTGCTCTGGGGCACAGCAGTGTGGTACCCGCAGTGAGGCCTGGGACTTGCTCCTTTTGTTTCCACAAGTGCTATAGTTCAGAGGTCTACACCTGGAAGACTGTTACTTTGCCATTACATGTAGTATATAGTCATTAAATAGTAGCTGTGAGTAAAAGAGTCAAGAAGAAAACATTCTCACAGCAGCCCCACCACAGGAGGCTGTCCGCAGGTGCTCCCACAGGTGCTCCCAAGGAATCAAGGATATTTGTTTTCTTCTTTGGATTTTTTCCTTCTAAAAATAGCTAGTGTAAGTTGTGATCCCAGTACCTGAAAGGTAAAAACAGGAGGACCAGAAATTCACAGCTAGCCTTGGCTATCTTCTGTCTCAAAACAAAACAAAGCAGCTGCAGAGGGCTGAGGATATGCCTCAGCTGGCAAAGTGCTCACCATGGATGAGGTTTGGGGCTTAATCTCCAGCATGGTAAAAGAAAGAAAATGAAGATACAAAAGGATGTTCAATGAATAGGTTTCCCCGTCCTGTCCCACAGCTTCCAAATCTCGGGTTTGTGTGTATCCTCTGGAGGTGTTGGAGGTGCTGGATGATCGTTAGAAGTTGGTTGTAAGCTTATTCATTGTATAGGCATCAGCTTTGTGCTTCGAGGCTTGGGGCTGTAGCTTTGTTGGCAGAGTGCATGACTACCATGTATGTGCCTAACATGCTCGGAGCCCTCGTCCCCAGCACTGTAAAAACTGACATGGTAGCTCACAGCTCTAATCTTGGGAAGTAGAGGCAGGAACAACAGAAGTTCAAGGTTTTCTTCAGCTGTAGAGTATAAGTTCTTGACCAGCCTGGGCTCTATGAGACCCTGTCCACAACAGACAGACAACCACTTTGGTACGATTAGAAAGGAATAGAAATTAGGAAGGTATGAGAGCCTAGGCGGTGAGGGAGCCACAGGTCCCACACACTTGGTGCTGTCATCCTTGTCAAGACAGGGCCAGGGCTTACATCCTTTGGTCTCCTTGCTCCCTCTTCTCCTCTCTGTTCTAGATCCTTCCATCTGGAGGACGCCTTGACTTCCATTGGGGAGAAAGTGTGCCTGGAGGTGAGCAGCTGCCTCTCCCTGTGTGGATCCTCCCCATTCTCCATCCATAAGGAGACTGTGCTCAAGGGCCAGATTCAGGCCCTCGCCAGTCCTGACGACCCCATTCGCAGGATCATGGGTACGTTTAGGGAACATTCTCTCAGAGGGTATCTTATTTACTTCCTGTTGCTGTGGTGAAATACAATGACCAAAAGCAAATTGAGGAGGAAGGGGGTTTGTTTTATCTTAGAATTGTCAGGTCATCCTCTGTCACTGAGGAATTCGAGGCAAGAACTGGAGCCTGCTTTCTTATATAAGATCACCTTCCAGGGTGGCACCACTCAAGGTAGCTGGGGTTCCCATATCAATACTTTTTTAAGAAAGTAGCCAGGTGTGGTAAACACACCTTTAATCCCAGCACCTGGGAAGCAGAGGCAGGCAATCTCTGAATTTGATTCTCTTGGTACAGGGAGGCCCATGACAGCCAAGGTTATACAGAGAAACCCTCTCTTGGAAAAGAAAAAGAAAAGGCAATGTCTCACAGACCTGTCTCCATCTGATGGAGGCAGTTTCTCAATTGAGGTTCCTTTTCCAAGATGGCTTTAGCTTGTGTAAATAACAATAAAAATGCAGTAACCAGGACAGAGGGCTGGAGGACAGGCCCTCAAAAGAAAACGGAGCTGGGCATGTAGTGCCATCCTTTAACCAGCAGTCAGGAGACAGAGGCGAGAGGAGCTCTGTGAGTTCCAGGCCAGCCAGAGACCCACAGTGAGACCCTGTCTTAAACCAGGCAATGACAGCAGCAGCAGTACACTCTGAGAGGGTTTGATGGAGTGTGAGCAGCTTTTGAGTGCTGCTGTGTTAGGAGAGGGTTCGAGCCCCGCCAGTGCGGTGGAGCTGATCTTCAGTATCTCAGAAATCCTGACTCCAGTGTCACAGACCTTGACTCAGATCCTGTTACTAAGTAATTTATACAAAATGAATACTCTCGATTTTTAAAAATTAAGACAGTTTTTTTTTTTAAGCTTGGCTTATCCCAGCCCTGCACTAGCTAGCCACAGCTTAACTGTGGGTCACTGAGAAGGAGGCTTCTTTGAATCAGAGATTTATATCCCCCAAGGAAGGCCTCCATGCTGCCGATTGTCTTGTCGTCATCTTGTTTGGTTTTGAGACAGGGTTTCCCTGTGTAGCCCTGGCTGTCCTGGAATTCTGTAGACCAGGCTGGCCTGGAACTCACAGATCTGCCTGCCTCTGCCTCCTGAGTGAGTGTGGCACCACCGCCTGGCTTTGTCATAGTTACAGACAGCAGTTCTGGGTGGGAATGACACAGACCTCTGGTTCTGGGGAGCTTCCAGCTCTAGGAACTTCAGGAGAACCAGATCCCTGAAGAATGGAGAAGTGTAGGACTCAGCTGTCAGTGCGTGTGTGTGTGTGTTATGGGTTCTTATGTTTGTACTTGAGAGGGTACCCCAGTACAAGAGGTGAGGCAGGCAATTTGAAAAGTTCATTTAATCAATATAAATGCTTCCCAAATGGAGTGGACTGAAAGGTATCAACCAAGTAGAACAAGACCACAGATGCCTCCTGTGGTCTCCCATTGTGAGCATCAAAGGAAGCCTGTGTTCAGTCATGACAGACAGTAGAAGTTAGCAGGACAAGATTCATCTTCCTTCATCCCTCCTTTCTTTTCCTTCTCCTTCCTTCTAATATTTTAAGTTCTGAAATTGAATCCAGAGTCATGCACTCCACCACAGAGCTACATATTCCACCCTTTTTACTTTTTTGAACATAATTTCTAAGACTTTGTGTATTTATTGAGACAAGGTCTCTATGTAGGTCTGGCTGGTCTTGAACTCATGGAGATGTGTCTATCTCTGCTGGGATAAAAGGCATGTATTTGTGTGTGTGTGTGTGTGTGTGTGTGTACAGGGATTCCAGTGTTCTTAAGGCTGAACCATGTCTCCAGTTCCACCCCCAATTTTGAGCTTGTTCTTGCTTTGCTTTCTTTGTCCGTGTGTGCCCTGTGGCAGTGGCCAGTGTTGGCCTCAGTGGCCTGATGCTCTTCAGAGCAGAGCATGCTGCTGCTGCAGACTCCTTGTGTGCATATGTGTTCCCCAAAGAAGTGCAAAGCTCTATGGATCTGATCTGGGAGTGACCAGGAAAGACTTCCCTGAGAAAGTGATGACTCACTTAACCAAAACCTAATCAGACATGTATAAAGTCACTCTGAAGAGACAACCCTGATTATTCCCTTTTGCCACAGAGTCCCGAATTTTGACCTTCTTGGAGACATACCTTGCCTCTGGTCATCAGAAGCTCTTGCCTACAGTGCCTGGCGGACTGGGACCCATTCAGAAAGAGCTGGAAGAAGTTGCTGTGAAGTTTGTGCGCCTGGTCAACTATAACAAGATGGTATTCTGTCCTTACTACGATGCAATACTCAGTAAGCTCCTCCTCCGCTCCTGAGTGCGCGGCTGCCACGGCACGTGCTCGGCTCAGAACCCCTTCGCAGTGCGTGGAGAATGGATGTGGTACATTCCTGTTTAATAGCGCTGATTCCACGGGGACTGAAGAATGCACTGAATTCTGTTTTGATGACTGTATTTACGAGTGCAAGTTTACAAACCTAAGAAGCTTTTGTTCTCTTGAGTCTATATGAGCACAGAGCTTTCAACAATTGGCTGCCTCTGTCTCTGCTCCTGCTTCATCAGGTTGGAGGAGCGCCTCTCCCAAGAAACCTGAGACAGTTGTCTCTTTTTCAGATGCTCTGTGCTCACAGTCATAAGCCAAGACTTGTCCTCCTGTCCCGTTTACAGCCTTCCTCCCACTACTCTTCTGTGGGTGCTTTATGACAGGGCTGTCTATAGTCTTACAGTGTCCTCGCCGGCTCCTTCCCACTCCGTCCATTTAATGCTTCTTGAGTCTGGCTTAACAGTGTTCCAGAGTCCCTTTGTTCTACAGCAGAGTTACTTAATAATTTATTTTATATTATTATTGAAACAGCATCTCTATATATATTCCCCTTGCTGGTGTGGAACTTGCTTATGTAAAACAGGCTGTCCTCAGACTTTCATCAGTCTTCCTGCCTCTGCCTCACAAATTCTAGGATTACAGGCCTTTGCCACCATACCCAATGGGTAGAACCTGATTGTTTTGTTAGCTTGGGATGTAGTACAGTGGCCAGTGATTGCCTGCACAAGGCCCTGAGATTGATCTCTCGCATCTAAACAATGAGAGATGTACATGCACACACATGTGCCTGGTATTGAGAAGCCATAAGCCCCTGGAGCTTCAGTTACTTTTAAAAGGTAGAACTGTTTGTGCCTAGGAACTCAGGAACAGCTTAGGTAGCAGAGACTCCAACTTAAAAGAACAAGAACAGAGTCGGGTGTGGTGGTGCACACCTTTAGTCCCAATACTTGGAAGGTAGAGGGAGGTGGATCTCTGAGTTCAAGACCAGTTTGGTCTATAGAATGAATTCCAGGACAGCTAGGGATACACAGAGAAACCCCCGTCTCACAAAGCAAAACAGAAATGCTGCTGTTCTTTCTACAGAAGTACTCCTGAGCCTTCAGAGGCAGGTAAAGCTTATGAAGCCAGGCATGGTGACATATGCTATAGCTGGCCTTTGCTACTTTGTGGGTTCTTCTGTTTCCCACCCTTTATCCTCTCCTCTGAGTCTCCTCCTAACACTGGATAAGAGAGAAAGAAGCATGGGGGGGAGTGTCGCTGAATTTAATTTCTTTCTTTTTTTAGTAGACTGTGGCTACTAACAGACCACAACTGTCCTCCATCCTCCTTTAATGACCAGCAACCACCTACCCCACCTCTTGGTGCCCCGGTGTTTATATACCTTCTGAAAAGTTTCCAGAATTCCAAACATCACACAGTCATAGAAACTAACTTTCGTGAGATAACTTTCCAATTCCTAGAAACTGGGTTGAAGCCTTTTGAAGTGGCCATTTTGAGTGCCAATATTTTTGTGAAATGATAGTTACATCAGCTCCTGTATCCACCAAAACTTCTATTTCAGTATCATTTACTTGCAATTTTAATTTTATCCTCTGATGATTAATAACTGTTTGCCAGAACACATATTTTTCAGTACTTCCAAACCCTCCTGTTCATTCTACTGGAGTGATTTTGCCTTTGATGTAGGGAAGCTAACGCTGAGCAGTCCTGCCACCTGTGTTAAACTGCATCTCTTTTTTACATAGGCCGTGATTTTAACTTCTCCTTTGAAATCTGATCTATAATTCCTGGATGCACAATGGATCTTTGGGAGGTTAAACTGCTCCTTCCCAAGATCCTCTCCCTGATGGCAGAGGACCATAAACTCCAGTAGTTGCTGTGTAACCTTGAGTTTTGGGGAAAGAGGTTTGCCTGTGGCTGTTCTAGAGCAGCTGCCTACAGTGTTGCTCGTTGAATATCTAATGCCCAGTGGAGAGTTTGCTCTGCACGTTGCTACTTGACTGAAATGCTTGTGATTTTTACTGCAGAGCCTTAAGCCAGACCCCTAAGGCTGTTGCCCAACTGTAAGAAATTGCCTTGAATACCTCTTTTGGATCTGCATTTCTGAATCCAGTGGCAGCCTTTGCCACTTGGCTTATACACCCTGGGAAGCCTAGGGCTTCTTTCTGCTTGAGATTTAAGAAAACCATTGCCCCTAGAAACTGCTCGTTCATTTTTCCAGTGCAAAGTACTGTATTTCTCAAAGTTAATGCACTGGCCATTTTGAGATCTGAGGCTTTTGGTTTGGTCACAGTCTCTTTGCAAATGACCACATTTCCCACAATTGAAGCTCACGGCATTTTGATATTGGACACCTCTAGCTATGACTTGATCTATCAACATATGGTACCCATTAGGTCCGTCTCCTTTTTCATCCACATACTCATGCCCATGTCTTTAGTGGTCTAATGTAGCTTTTACTTCTTTTTCCTACTTTGTGTGGGATCTTCGTGGTTCTCCTTTCTCCTAACAATATTCTCTGGCTAGGATCAGCTTCTCTGGCCCACTCTCTCTAGCCCCACTCAGTCTGACTAGGATCAGCTTCTCTGTCCCACTCTCTCTAGCCCCACTCAGTCTGACTAGGATCAGCTTCTCTGTCCCACTCTCTCTAGCCCCACTCGGTCTTCTCTCTTCTGCATCACCTGCCTTCTCTGACCCTACTCTCTCATCCTACTCCTCTCCCCAATCCTACTCCTCTGTCTACTGGACCCTACTCCTCTTCTACCAACCTTTGCTGGCTTTTTATATCCTCTCCTGTTCCCAGAAGACCAAGAGGAAACCAGCACTAAGGGTCATAGGGACAAAGCAGTCTTAAGGGGTAAGCATTTCTAAAGTGTCAGTTGACTAGTTGGGGATCCTTTAAAGGGCCAGGCACACAAAATAAATCATATATTTCCCCCATTTGTTTTCGCTACTGATAATGCAGTTCTGAAGCTGCGTCTCCATTCTCTCCAGTGTCTTTTCCAGGGTTCTCAGGTGTCTGGTGTGATCTTCCTGTTGATCCCTCAGGAGCATATGCACAACTGAGATAAAAACCTAACAGTAATGCTTCTCTTTCCTTTAACATGGATACCACTTCTTGAACCTTTTATACTCCTGGACTGTCTTATCTTCTAGCATCTTGTGTTCTGGAGTTGCTTACTGAAGTCTTTAAACCTCTGCCCCCAGTTCTATGAACCTTTGGCTTGCAGCGCTGACTTGGGCATGGAGGATGTGTCTTAAGTCACAGTCCTGTTGTTGCTCTGCACTGTGGATGGCTCTGTATTGCAGGAGACCAAAGTTCTGTAGGCCTGTCAGTGGTTAGGTGCTGAATGTTCCTTGTCCAGGCTTCTCCGGCTGGTCAGACTCTCCTCCTCTTCTTAGGATCAGTGGCCAAGGTTTTCAGAAACCTCTTCTGATCAATTCACACCTTTTCATTTCCTGTGAAAATATAAACAAATTTGTGTCCCCAGTGCAATGTCACCTTCACTGACTTCCATTCTGATGTTAATATGTCCTTATAGTATATAGGCTGATTTAATTCCACAGGTTTTTTCTATAACCCAGTGTCTCTCAGCTGCTATTGTTCCTTTCTTACTAATTTTCAGAAAATTTAAATTTAACAGAACACTGCTTAATCTTTCCCTGGGTCTTTATTCTTCCTCTTTGTTTTATAAGCATTTTTTTAAAGGTATAATTAGATCTACCTACAACTGCTTGTTCTGTAGAATTTTGTGGTAGACCTGTAGTATACTTTATATTATAATATGTAGAGAATTGCTTTATTTTCCTGGAGACATTGCCAGCCTTAATTTGTGCAGGTGTACCACAGTAGCCATGACTCCCAGTCCATTGCAGAGTTAGCTCTTTCAGAATTCAAAGCAGTTGTCCATTGAAACCCTGAGTTATATATGTGGTGTGATATACAAACTTTAGTTTTCTAAGTTCTGCAAAACGAAACTATCTGCCAGATTTTATTTCTTTTGGTATCCCTAGGGCTACTTCCAACAAGTAATGGAGTTAGGTTATACAAAGAACAAGAAGGACATTTTCTTATTATTTCCTTGGCATGCTGCCAGGTGCTAGAAAATGTTTTCTTTAAACCTTTACTGTTTGTTAACATGGTGTTTTTCATGAGAATTTGAGGCTTCTAACACATTTCCTATTAATAATTGGTCAATTCTTCACTTTCCTGTGCTGGCAAGGACCTGGCAAGCCTGTAACTTCCTTAGTTAAGGGCTGCCAAAGGCCAGCTTTGAGATCCAGGGTCAGCTGAGGTGAGGTGTAGAGTTAGTGTTGACCACTCAGCAGACTTTTCTCTAAGGGAGCAAAGCTTGATTCTCTAGGGCTTGTGAAAAGAGTGACAGGAGGAACACACACACACACACACTTGCTGGATGAAGCAAACTTCAAGCTCCAACTACTTTATATACATACATACACATACACACATTGGCTGGAGAGAGCAATCACACCAGACCATAGGCAGGGAGGGTCCCCACACCCATTCACACCATGCTAGATACATGAGGACTACAGCAATGACAAACACGAGGCACAGCAGCAGCAAGGGGCTGGTCCTCTCCAGGAAGCTCACTTGCCTGTTGCAGTTCCTCCCCCAAGGCTTAGCCATTTTAAGAGTAGGGATGTTGGTATAGTATCAGCAGTGCCTCCTTGCCACCCCACTCCCCCAAAAAACAAACCTTAAAAATTTGGAAACTCAATCCATGTAGTGTCTAGTTTTGGATACCTGCATAGTCTGTGGTTCTGGATAACATTTTTCAACATCTTCCCCAGAAGCATCTTCCGTTAGATCCATTATTTTAGGAATTGTCTCTGGTATTGAGGGGGTATTAATCTGAGTTCTGTTTCTCACTGCTGTAATAAATCTCATCCCCATAAATTTATGGTTATGTTAGTCACATAAGGCCCTAACTTTCCTATTTGATTTTCTGACCTTACACATTTAACCCATCACCCAATGTTTTGTCTGAGATAGCTTTCCAATTCCTAGAAACTGGATGTAAACCTTTTGAAGTGGCCATTCTGAGTGCCAGGATTTTTTGTGAAATGATTGTTGGGGTTTTGTGCACTCTGTATTTAGAAGCTGAATTCTGAGCCCCTATCCAGACTGTAACCAGATCATTGGGGCACTGTATTAACCTATGTACTGTAAATAATGCTCCCCCATAACCCCCGATTGGTCAGTAAATGGCTGGGACGGTAACTGGGCAGAAAGGAAGGCAGGGTGGAGAACCGAGCATGGGCTCTTGAGAGAGACCATCTGGAGGAGAGAAGCCAGAGGTAAGAGTTACCGTTGCATGAGATGGACCATCTGAAGCCTGTGGCCAAGAGAAGTGCGTCCTGAGGACAGGCTGATGAAGCAGAAGCCGCCTGGGAGACGTCAGATTGGCAAGTGACTGCCATCTGTGTGGGTTTTAACAGGTAGAAAGATTAGAATAGCTCAATGTGCCCAGCATAATGCCTACAGCTTACTAATAAATTATGTTTTTGTGTTGTTTACTCGAGAATGTACGGGCAAGAAGTCAGGTAGAAACTACCAAAAGATACTAAGGAGTAAAAGGGGGTGTAATCCCCCAGAAAAATAATAGTATTTAATAAATGTTGCATCAGATCCTGTATCCACACAAATCTCTTTCAGTGTCATTCACTCGCAACTTTAACTGTTTGCCAGAACACATTTTCCAGCAAATGCTCCCAGATCATTTTTCTTTTTTGTTTTTGTTTGTTTGTTTGTTTGTTTTTTCGAAGCAGGGGTCCCAGATCTTTGTACTGAATTGTCTTTGCCTTTGATATAAGGAAACATTAACAGGTGAGCAATCCTATCACCTGTGTTAAATTGCATTTTTCTTTTTACATAAGCCACTATTTTAATTTATCCTTTGAAATACACAGT
Source organism: Grammomys surdaster (assembly GCF_004785775.1). NCBI lineage: Eukaryota > Metazoa > Chordata > Mammalia > Rodentia > Muridae > Grammomys > Grammomys surdaster. Next base: position 8,880,633 of record NW_021604618.1, on the reverse strand, counting down.
GACTCCTTGGGAAGTCAGCTGCTTCTGAAGACCATTCCTACTGTCCATGAGGGCAACTGCCATAAACTCCAGTAGATACTCTATAACATTGAATTTTGGGAGATAGTGTAGATGTTTATCACTGTCTGCAGTAGCATGGATTAGATTTACAATACTTAGTTGAGGTTTTTCTGCCTGCTTGTTATTCTTTGGCTGATAAGAGGCAAGCAGTTCATACTCTTTGCTTCAGGGCCTTGACCTAGGCCCTGCCATTTCAATGGCAGAAATTCTCCTTGGATATCTCTTTTGGTCCTATACTCATTTGTCCAGGGGCAGCTCTTGTCCTGTCACCTGCACATGCCTGGAAATCTAGGCCTTTCTCATAGTTAGAAAAACCATTGCCTTTAGAGATGCTTTGTTCAGAACTTTGTTTCAAATTTCCATAATTAAAGCACTGAGCCTTTTAAATTAAAGCATCAGAGACCTCTAGCTATAGCTTGACCTATTCTATTGGGATGGTGCATGTGAAAACCAATATTCATACTCTTTATGCATTTATCCATAGGCCTGTGCCTTCAGTGGTCTTCTCCTGTCTACTAACAATATCCTCTGGTCAATCTCCTCTCTAGCCTACTCAGTCTTTCTTCCTGAATAAACTGTCTTCTGTGACCCTACTCTCTCACCCTACTTTTCTTCTTTCTTTCCAATCCTATTACAGTGTCCTGGACCCTACTCCTCTTTCTGCCAGTCTTCGCTGGCTTTTTATATCCTCTCCTATTCTCAGAAGACCAAGAGGAAACCAACACTAAAGGTCACAGGGTTAAGCAGTTCCAATGGCAGTCAGTTGACTAGCCATGGGGGATCCTTTAAGGAGCCAGGCACACATCATTCTACAGTCTAATAGCTTTTTTATATTCGGTATTCGAAGTTTGAAGTGCCAAGTTCTCTGTCAACACCCACCCTCTTTGCAGCCCTTCCTCTAGCAACTGATCGTTTACTATATTCATTCTGCTCACTCTGTTTTGCTGTTCAATATTCATGATTTTTTCCTTCTACCATGTTAACCATTGCAACTGCAGACCAGTGTTTAGTACAGCTGTTACCAATACCTTCCAATCTTGGGGAGTAATTTTTTTTTTTGAGTAGCCCAGTTATTTAGGGTTTGTTTTGCATCCCATATGAAGTCATAACCTCTTGAAATGCCTTAGGTCTATCATTTCTTTTTTTAGTTTTTCGAGACAGGGTTTCTCTGTGTAGCCCTGGCTGTCCTGGAACTCACTCTGTAGACCAGGCTGGCCTCGAACTCAGAAATCCGCCTGCCTCTGCCTCCCAAGTGCTGGGATTAAAGGCGTGCGCCACCACCGCCCGGCTTGTTCCCTTTTTCTATTGTTCTGTTTCTTGAGAAATGTTGCCTCTGTGTAGCCCGGACTGCACGTGTAGGTCTATGCTTTCTCCACCCCAACGCCCTTCATCCCAGGATAACCATGAATCCAATATAGGATGATCTTTAACTCTTGGTCCTCCTGCCTCCACCTCCCAAGTTCTAGAATTACAGACAAGCAATCCTAGGGAAGCCCTCAACTTCCTGAACTTCACCCTCAGTCCCTGATTTGCCTCTTAAAACTGTTTTCTATGTGCTTAGCAGTTAAGAGCACTGGCTACTCTTTCATGGCTTCTGAGTTCAGTTCCCAGCAACCACATGGTGGTTCACAACCATCTGTAGTGGGATCTGATGCCCTCTTCTGGTATGTGTGAAGACAGTGACAGTGTACTCACATAAAATATATAAATCTAAAAAGTATGCTTTCCATAAGTACCAAAAACAAAATAAAAAACCAAAAATACACACACACACACACACATACCCCCCACCCCACACACTACCCCCAAAAGCAAAACAGGAAAGTGCATATAACTGAATGTACATAGAATAGGACTTCTCATGTTCTGTTAACATTTAATGCAAATGGTATTACATGAGTAAATATATCTGTAGCTATGGCAATAAAATCTGAAGAAGCAGAAGAAATGTTGGAGAGATGCTGTCCCAGATGACCATAGGACTCATTGGTAACACATATGCATGTTAGAGGAAGTGAGGAATGTGCTGTCTCCAGAATCCAAATAGACCCACTAAACATTGTGCCTCTTCCTTTCTTTCTTTCTTTCTTTCTTTCTTTCTTTCTTTCTTT